>NC_135876.1:393241-495741 GCF_031162955.1 Sander vitreus | reverse complement strand
TGTATATACATTTGTACATTCTTTCCTTTGCATTTTGTATCATTATTTTTTGTCTGCTGTGTGTCTGTTATTTTGCTGCTGTACCACTGATATTTACCAATTTGGGATCAATAAAATCTGTCCAATCTAATCTAATCTAAAAATACCAGTGCTGGACCATAGTAGAAACATCCATCACTTCAAGCTTTAGTATCTGCTGTTATCACATAACACTGGTTTGTTGATATCTGCTATTGACCTTTTATCAACAGTGCTTACACATTAACACATAATATTGTATGTGTTTAGGCAAAGTCCATTTTAGTATGAATAGCATATGAAAGGGGCAATGCTAAATTAAAACGGCTTTTTAAAAAATCTGGTAGAAAAAAGGGGACTTTCAGATGGTTATTTACGAAGACACTGACGAATGTAAATGAGATCAGCTGCTTTGGCCGGTCACTCAGGGCTCGTCGGCTTCTAAATAGCAACAACAGACGTTGCAAAATATTTTCCAGGCTACCGTGGGAAACAGAGCTCCAAAGAGCCAGAGAAAAGAGCAGGCAGACAGGTTTCAGATGTGTGCAGAGCACCGGAATATAAACACTGAGACATTTAGACTTAGAGCTGTCCCCTTTGTGATCAGATAACACCGGACGGGTTTTAAAACCAGGTGACAACAGGGCCTCAAATGATTTATTGTTTGACGTGCATATGTAGATAACACGTTGTGGATGCTCCAGTACTGATACTCAGCAATCAGGTGATGTAAAGTTCAACAAAAAAAATCACATTTGTAGTTATAGAATTTTTGAAGTGATTCTGTCACCAACCCAGCAGACTCTTTGGAAGCCAGTACAGTCAATAATACAGTCTGGTCACGTGAGAGCAGGTTGACCATCAGAATTAAACAATTCCTAGAAAATGGCACCTAATTACGTAAATTATCCATTTTTTACAGGGGGGATGAGGGGGTTACAACCCCCCACACCCCAATAATCAAAACTTGCCAGTGAACCCCCCCCAAATATCTTATCATAATAATAATAATAAAATATTAACTGTTTAAAAAACATCCCAAAACGTGTGATTTTTTTTAATATGCAGAAAGTTTTGAACAATAAAGGAGATTAATTAATTCATAATAATACTATTTACATTTGCACCATAACTTGATGCAGAAAATGCTCAAATTGTGCAGGAAGTAAAGTGGTTGATGCTCAAGATTTCCTGGACGTTACCCCAAGAACCCCCATTTAGAATTTGTTCATTGATGAAGCAAACGGACTCGCAAGACAGGTGGAGATCTCTGAAGGTCTCGAAGCCCTAAAGGTCTTGACGCCCCTGTTCTCCTCTCTGGTGGAGCTGTGTGGTGGACTCACCGAGCCTCCAGGTGTCTGCCAGTCAGCAACAGCAGGCCTCTCAGGGAAATGAAGGTGTCACGGCCCCAACAACGTAACACCCCAGCACAAAAGTGAGGGAGACCTGAAGGAAAGACAAACAACCATTACCTGAGGGAAAAAGTCGGTATTAACGGTTGGATTACTTTATATTTTAACAGGAATTGTCTGTAGAACGTTCACAGTTTTTGCATAATTTGTGCTCTGACAACTTTTGTCTTGCCACGGTGGCTGGTTTTGGGAGAGTAAAGAAGTTACTGACATTTCAGTGACATTTTTTTTAATGATGTTTTTGTCTTTTTTTCCAAACTTTTCGAAGCTTTTCCCAGTGTTTTTTTGTTGCTTTTTTCGACGTTTGTCGCTTTTTTGGCATTACAGAAGTTTTCACAAGTTTACTAACTGGGCAGCTTTGTATGAGAGAATTTTGAATAACTTAATAATAATTTTGAAGAACTTAATAATAATTTATATTTACTGTAGCTACACACAAAGTGCAAAGTCTGGGTAATAGCTGCCAGAACTTTTTCTGTTATTTTACAGACTTATTTCTTGGAGTGTATGTATGGCCTATGTAATATTTATTTTACAAACCAAATGTTTAATAGAACCAACATGCTGTGCCTTGCAAAGTTTATAACAATACTATTAAAAGATAATGCTGGTGTTTAGATTTATGTTTCTTACCTGTAAGTCCAACTCTTAATACTTTCAGACTTCTCTACTCTGTCTACTGAAGACTTAGATCTTTAAATACAGCTTACAAATACATGGTTTAATTTGTATAGTAAAAGGCTCAGTGATATTCTAAAACGGCTGACATTTCTAGCAATTGGGACTAAAAGAGGAGAAAATGATGCATTTGTTGGGGATTATTTGCATTGGCAGATTTATCCACATTTGGTGCTGTAGTGAGTATTTGTGGTAGCAGGACAGTGTGTGTGGGATTGAGTCTAAACTATATGTGTGTTCATGGTAATGAATGAACATGTCACTCAGGTCAAAGGTGTGGCATTTAACAATAATGGAGCTCTAAGGCACAGAGGAATAAGATATGTCAGGCTTTTGATACACACAATACCTTTTAGAGGACATGTATTGTTGATTTGAGTCTGTTCATGGGATTGGTTGACTCTAACACAACTATAGCAGAACAGAAGTGCTAATAACTGTATGTTACTACAGCTTTCACTACTGTTGATGCACAGGTGGCGTGTTTTAGACTTTGACCTCGGAGAGTCTGTCTTCCGAGTACAAATAGAACACACTAGAATCCTTTAAATGCTCAGTTTAGAGATGCAAGGGGATCAATAGGAATGTGTGCTTCACTTGGTCCTGTTCTGTATTGTATTTCACTCCCCATATGTGGAGTGTATGAACTTGAATTTGTATTTGAAGTTAATATTTGTCACTACGAGGTCTCACAGTAGTTTGGAAGTAAGCACTTCCAAGTTACTGTTTGTAAAACAAATATAAACACTGACATGAGCTTTACATAGTAATGTTGTAACATACCGTAGATGCAACACTAAGTGCCATAACTAAATCATACCACATATCTGTACTACACTCAGCATTTTTACTAGGACTATTGTATTGTATTGCGTTATTGCCATACTACTTAGACATTACATTGCAAAAACTGTTTATTGACTCTATATTAGACCTGCATTTTTGGTAGATTCTTTACTGTATAATGTATGTTTATAGTTTGCGTATTTAATGTGTAACTTTATGTGTCTCGCACATTTATGCTCTGTCTTGGCCAGGTCGCCGTTGCAAATTAGAATTTGTTATCAATCAGCCTACCTGGTTAAATGAAGGGTTAAATAAAATAACGTAAAAATAATAGACTGGTGTACACTGTTAAAATTACACAGCAGCTGGATTCTTGCAATATCACGAGATTACACGAGAATCCATCATGTCAGGCTTTGTAATGTGTTAGTGTTTTAGCGACTTTGACTGACCAATCAGCATCCTGTGAGGAACTACTGGCAGCTCTGGGTGTGGGTAAAGACACAGAGAGAATGGTTGTTCAAAACAACAATGGTTGCTAGCGTAGATGGAGGATTGCTTCATTGAAAGAAGAGCACTGAAGGCTTTTCTCTATTCTATTTTAGTATGTATATTAGGGGTGACCCTGAATAGTCAAATATTCGATGCCTGGAAGGAATGATTTGGCTGCCAGCCTCACAGTCGAATCTTCACAGTGCCATCAAGTCCAGTTCAGACCAGAGATTCTGGACAAGACGAGTGTAAACTTGCACCTACTTGTAGCACAACGACTCTTTGTACTTCTGTCCTAACTTCCGACTTTCAGGCTTTTATTGTAGCTGGATAACATTTGTTGCGTCTAAATATGAATGTGGATAGCGTTAGTGATAGTGAGATGCTTGCTACAGTTACATTTCTAGTGATGAAACTGCGAAAATGTTTTATTTCTCTGATTCACTGCTTTGTTTTAACGATGCCCGCTCTTTTTGGTCACTCTCTAGGTTGCAAGACCATATACTGTGCTTACTGGCGCTCCGGGCCAGTTCAGACTGCTGCAACTTTCCCTGCAACGTTCTAAATCAGTTTTGTCTCGTCCGGAAATTTTGAAGCTTTTAATAAATGTTTTTTAAAGTGGGTAAATAAATCCAACTGCCCCATGACAGATTAAAGTTTCACTTTCTATGATCCATGACCAACGGTTGCCCCCGTCTCCACCCATGTGATTCGACTAACAATTCTGATTTGACTATGAAAATTCTTAGTTGGGACACCCCTATTGTGTATTTGGTTTTTCCATGTATAGTAATGTAATACCATGTATATTTAGTATACAATGTAATGTATGTATTTATTTCATTATGTTATTTGGGTGGCATGGGTTACAAGAATGTTTCAGGATTAAAATGCACCTATCTCACCTTATCCTATCTAATGAAATGAGAAAGAGAAAAGGAAAGGTCATACCTGCTGCCAGTGTCACACAGCACTGCTCCACCTGGTTAGTGACTTCACTGAGGTGGTATGGGACATCTTTAAGGTGAGGAGAGAGTGTGGGAAAAGCACAACTGTGACCCACACCACACATCTGCACCGAACCCAGCGCCAGCTGTTTGACCAGGCTGGAACCATTCTGCACAAAGCTAATGTAGCCAGAGGGACACAATAGAAAGGGACACAGAGTTGTCACAGTGTGTCATGAGTATTATTATTTTTCATTTTAAAGTCAAATTAATGAATAGATAAGTGGCTGAGGGAATGGCGGATGGCATTTTGAGACAAAAACAATCTCCGTCCACACAAGAGTTTTAGCTCCAGTAGCAGAACTAATCTCTGTCCGTGTTGTATATCATATGACCATTCGACTGGAAGCCTAGACGTTGCAATAGATATTCGTTTTTTTAAACCAAAACGTATAGTAGAGTACTGTAGATGTAGCCTTAGTAAGCCCTCCATCAAAAAGCATTAGAGAAAGTAAAGAGAAATGAAAAAGAAACACCTTGACATGTATTTGAAAATGGCTTCTAGAGCGCTGGTGTAGGCTCCCTGGATGATGGAGTCAAAGTAGCAAGGTACCAGGTAGCGGGGGATGTTCTTCAGGTAGCCAAACATGGCCTGGAACCATTGGCCCACCTGTAGGTCAAAGGTCAACATCAACAGTGCACAGATTCACTTCTGCATTCCACTGCATAAAGACCACAAATGACTTAGCAGCTCCAAGGCCCAAACCCACACTAATGCAGACAAGTTCTTAGACTTTTTTAAATGAATGCTCTTCACAATGAAATGACTATAAATCTCAATAGTTCATTTGTACCCGGTAAAACAGCTTAACTGTGAAGTATTGCATCAATGTATATTGTGAAATCTGGTTGGATCAACAAAGCAGTTTGACAAGAGTGACTCATTGCTCTGCCAGCCCTGTCGTCTGTTTTATATCCTTTCAATTTGCATTGTCAAATCAGATATTTCTATATCACAAAGAAGTCATTGGTAGTCAGACTCAGGGTTTGATCTGCAGGTAAAGCTCCGTCCTGTCACCTTTGACTTTGATCACCTCTTTTTGTATTTCAGTGCAATTGATCATATGATACAGGTGTTGTCAGTGACATGTTGTTTGTTGTCAGAATACTTTATGTAGGTAAGTAGGGCTTAGCCAGTGGATGTATAATAAGACCTGGATACAGTGTTCAAGTCTGAGCCCCATTCATTCCTATAAGAGTTAGGGTCAGTGGCACCATAAGCCTTCATGGAGCCAAATATGACCTGGATGATCGGCACTGCTTCCGCACTGTGCGGCCCATAAAGCAGGTGCAGTAGAGCCGGCTTCTTCCAGTTTAGCGCGCCGCTAACTTGAATGGGGATAAAATTATTTTTTTCGTGCGGCTCTTCTAGACTTTCCAAATGTTATCGGACCGAATGGATCAAATTCCTTAGTCATTTCCCGGGGGTTGTGGTGCTCCAAAAAAAAAAAAATCCACTGATTTACAGACGTGTCTTTCTTTCTGGCCAAAAGGCATCACGTGACAGGCCGTGAGTGGCTATTCCACTGTTTAGCCGCTATGTTCAATTTTCTTTAAAGCCCGGCACACATCCTTGGGGGACTGGCGACAGACTGACATTTTGCTTGTTATCAGATTAGTGTACAAGTAAGGATAAGGTAATATCCTAATCCCTTTGTTGTTGAAGTTATTTTGCCACCTTACTGTTTCCAAGATCAAGAATAAAGCTCCATGCTCAAGTGTTTACTGGTTTGGCTGATTTCATTGGATATCCCTGTTGAAGAGTTGAAGAGTGGAATCTCCATGTAACTTAAGTGCAGGAGTTTCCTTCATAGGATACACTTGACATAACATTATCCAGATAAAGTCTGACCCTGATTGGTAACCTGACTGTTGCTCACCTCTCCCACGGCTCCACCTTTGGCCAACAGTCTTTCGGAGACATAGTCCATCAACCAGTCTCCCTGCCTCAGGTTATCACAGAGCGGATGACCAAGATAATTCTTGGGGCGAATCTCTGCCATCACTGACATCAGCCCTAAGAACCACAACCTCTGCATGAATATTCACACTGCATACATTCTGGGATAAATGATGATTATTATATTGGTGCATACCTTGAACTTGTGTGGCTTTTGTCTAGTGTTTTTAAATACCTTGCAAGCCTCCATAGTTGAGAGGTAACCATGAAGGGATGTTGTAGCATCCTCCCCCATCCTCTCTCTCCTCTGCATCACAGCGGTACAGCAGCATGTTCATGTCAGCCAGAGTCAGCTTTGACATGATGCTGAGGAAGTAAGAGCATGTCAGTGGTGACGAACTGACAGGTAGACAGTAGAGATGCAAAGCTAAATCCCTTAGTTGTCAACTATTGAATTAATCGCCAACTATTTTGAAAATCGGCTGATCGGTTTGAGTCATTGTTTTATGTTCTCTGATTCCAGCTTCTTAAATGTGTCTAGTTTCATCACTTCTCTGTGACAGTAAACTGAATATCTTTGAGTTGTGGACAAAACAAGACATTTGAGGACGTCATCTTGGTCTTTGAAAACCTTTTTCACCATTTTCTCACATTTTATAGAGCAAACAACTAATCGATAACTTGTGAAAAGATCCATGCACAGGTGTGTGGGGGTGGCCATTTAGAGAACAGGACTCATGACAGAGCACACAACTGAGCACGATGACTGAACAATAGTGTTTCCCACAACACAAACTTTTGTATATACACCTTTTTAACTACATTTATAGAGGAGGTAGTCCATTCTGATAGGTATTTCCTACCTGACAGAATGAGCTACCCAACTTTTAAAATCAGAACTATAACAACAAGGAAGAACGGGGCTAGAAGCACCGGAGGGCCGGGTTAGCGGTCGTCTTCCAACGCCAAACAATACCAAGTCTGAGGTGAGTCAACAACACAGCACAAACCCCTCTAGAGTTGGAAAAGATCCAGAGCAGTATAGTTTCATTAATTGCAACACATAGGGAAAGTGAGACAAAAGGGGGATTATGTTACGACTATAGGCCAACTTTCAGTGGCTGTGTTTTGTTATCAACAAGCACGGGTTAGCGGTAGCTTATTGTTACACTAGTGACTCAGACTGTTGGGAAGCCTATGTCCTCTAGCTCAGAAAATGTCACATTCTGTCAACAACAGAAGTATTAATCAGGCTCCGTATTTAACATATTTCTTAGAATCCCTTCAAGGAAACACTGATGATGGGTGTGTTTCAGTTGTGCAACAAGTCCATTGACATCATTGAAACACACGATTGTGTTTTCATATTTATCCTCCGATCACCTGATGAAGTGAATGCGGGAATGACAAATGATTATTGAAAGCACTATTACAGCAGGAGGACTCTTGGGAGACAGTGAGATGTTGCTGGTATACAACACTCTCAGCCACAAATATATAAAAGTGTTGCATCTTGATACATTGGTAAACACAGCAACAGAATAAACACCTTTTGCAGTTTGTTTTTCAATGACCTCGCCTTAACTGGTGGGGAGATTAATGAATCTCTTCCTAGAGGAGGGCTGCAACTAACGATTATTTTCACTGTTGATTATTTTCAACAACTCAAAGATCTTCAGTTTACTGTCACAGAGGAGAGAAGAAACTAGAACATATGCACACTTTAGAAGCTAGAATCAAAGACTTTTTTTTTTTTTCATAAAAACAACTCAAACCGACAACTAATCGATTATTGTGGATTCAATACTGTTGCACAGCTGCATTTACCCTGTTGCTAAAACACATAGGTAACTTTGTTGAGACTACGTGTTCTCTTTTGCATTCTGCAGTCATCCACAAAAATGTCATTGTCATCAACGGTACGCTAAACATTTTTCTTATTGTGAAGGGTGCCTGCATGTTTCGTCAACTGCCAAGTCATGCATCAACATCAATACTGCACAGTCATGATGATGACTACTTGTTGCACAGTCATGATGAGACACTCATCCATGCCTTCATCACTTCCCGTCTGGACTACTGCAATGGTGTCCTGTCTGGACTGCCCACCAAGACCCTTAGCAGACTCCAGTATGTCCAGAACTCTGCTGCCCGGATTCTAACCAGCACCAAGCCCTGGCAGCATATCAGCTCCCCTGGTTGCCAGTCAAGTCACGCATCACCTACAAGATCCTCCTGCTCACCTACAAATCTCTCCATGGACTCTCACCACTATACCCCTACATGACTCCACCCCTACACTCAGTCACGTTCCCTGCAGTCCTCTGACAAGGACCTGCTGGATACCGCCCGCACCAGGTTGCGGACTTTTGGGGACAGGGCTTTCTCTGCCAATGCTCCCACACTCTGGAACAGTCTACCACTCCACGTCCGCTCTGCCCTATCCCTGCCCATGTTCAAAAAGCCTTAAGTCCTTTGACCCCTAACCTCCCTATTTGTTAAGCAACCTTGGGTACCTTGAAAGGCGCTATATAAATCCAAGTTATTATTATTATTATTATTATTATTATTATTATTATTATTATTATGATGATGATGATGACTACTTAGATGTTAGTTGTTGAGGCATACGAACATCCTCAGCGGCTTGGTGAGAATGGATGGTGTACTGTGTTCAGCCAGTGAGCCGGTCTGGTACTGAGGACTAAACTGGATCAGGTGGTGTCTCAGAACCCCCAGCTGCTCCTGGCACTTGGGCTCCGGAGTCACCCTGTAGAAGAACACAGAACACAAGTAGATCCAAGCCAGGCATTTCATGACATAATGCGGATTAAATGATTCTGATAAACTACGGACAGCACTTTTCTTTCAGTCCATCCCCAGGTTGACCCACCTGAAGATGATGACGCAGCCTGGTGTGAACTTCTCAAACACTATCTCCTGATAAATGCTGTTGTGTTTGGACACCATGTCTGCCTTTTTAACCACTTTACTGTCCTTCAGCTGGAAGATATTTTGAAATGGTTTAAATTCCTAGATATAAAGCTACTTGAACTATGACTTAGCATGACGTATGACAAGTATGCACTATAACAGAGTTTTGCATGTTATAGACCATTTATTACAACTCAAATATACTAAAGAAATATTAATCACAGTGCAGACACAGAAACGCAGGAGTTTAAATGTCTCCAGAATCCCACACAACTGAAGATGACTCAAGTCTCTACCTGGATGTGTTCTTGGATCTCCGCAGTGCACTCTGGCAGGCCATTGATGTTTTTGTCTTTTTTTTTGTTGGAGTTGGTCACAGCCTCCAACACCACCTCTTGAATATGACCTTTGAAGGCAAAACAGACAGGAAAAAAGTCCAGCTTAGCTGATATTTCTGAATTCCTCTCTCTATGACCTCTTCTTTCTCAGTTAAAATAAAATAAACACAGTTATACATATTCACACTGGGCTCTACATTGTCTATATCTACAATGTTCCACTTCCGGGATTGCTCCGGTGCCACCAGAAATTCCACCAGATGTCACTCTTTCGGCCAGATGTCCGTCCCCTTCCTCTGTCTCTGTGTTGGCGTTCTAACCTCTGGTGGATTTGTGAGGACTATGGTTAACTGCTCCTCAGATCTCTGCAGGGTAAATCCAGACAGCTAGCTAGACTATCTGTCCAATCAGAGTTTTCTGTTGCATGTCTAAAATTACTTTTTGACGTCCACATGTTCCACCAAAACAAGTTCCTTCCTGAGACTATTTAGCAGAGGCACCGTGGCTCCGGCCGGCCCTTAACGCCACCTAAGACGATTGTGATTGGTTTAAAGAAATGCCAATAAACCAGGAATGCTGTGTGGACTAGCCAGACCTTCCTCCGCAGTGCTGTGGAGTATGTGGAGGAATCACAGGGCGGATACACAAACTGTTTTTTGCTTTGCGAGATTTGGCATAGGAGACTGCATTGGGACAACACAAATCTCGGGGGGGATTGTTGTAAATTAAAAATATTTTTTCCAGATTTAGCTAACGTTACTACATCAGTTCTTCTACGTTGCTACAAACTTCAAATGGAGGCTATTTTTAAGACTAGCACCGACTCACTGAGTCAGCCATGCCTTGTCAGTAAGCGGACAATCAAAAAATAACTAGTGGTTTTTTGGGGGGGGATTAAGAAAACAGTCCTTCTAGGGCAGTGGTTCCTTAAGTGGGGTCCAGGGACCCCAAGGGGTCCTCGAGGGGTTTTCAGGGGGTCCCCAGTAAAAAGGGCAATCATTTATTTTCACTATAATTCCATCCATAAGTAACACAATGACAGAATGTATGACCATACCATCTAAAAGCAAAAATCCTATCAGACGGGGGACCTGGCACGGCGGTCTAATTTGTGTGAGTTTAGGAGTCCTTTACATAAAAAAGGTAGGGAACCACTGTTTTAGGGCATGGCCTTGGCAGAGGTCTGCTCTCTGAGGGTTCTTCTAGTTGTTGTTAGGTTCATATCTATTTTTACTTTCCTGTTTTTTTCCATTTCATATAACATTGTCAAACTCACAATCGATGGTCAAAAATTAATCAAAATCGATGCCGCAGAACCTAATAAATACCTCGCGCCTACATTGTCCAAAATGCAGCCCGACCACTGGTTGAAGATTCGGGTGTGTTATGTTACTTGCTCAGAGCCTCTAGCCGCAAGCAGCTTACTTCTCTCTAACTCCACACCCCCGATTTATTTCCAGTTTTAAAGTTGTAGTCTTTTTCCACATATGCAGTAGTACTTCGCAAAACCTGTAAACAGACTATGATGTGTAAAATCAGTGGAGCTCCCTCTTAAGTACTGTCTGTGGCCAGTAACTGATATTAGTATTAGTCCCCTCTCTTTCTCTGTCCCTGCCAAAATCCACCGTTCTCTCTTTGAGCAGAAACCCAACACCAATGAATTTGTTGTCTCTGAGATCTGATTTTCTCTGACATGCATCAGCCAAACCACTTATACAAATAGCAAGAGTTGTTGTTACGGTCATATCTATTTTTATTTTCCTGTTTTTTTTCCATTTGTTTCGTTTGGTCTATATTGACATCTCCATCTATTCCTATACTGTATATTTCATGTGACTACCTTTGTTTGTTTATGAACATGCTGCCCCTTGCACCATAAAAAACAGGAAAAAAAGATATGAGCTTCGTATCAGGATATGGTTGTATGACTGTCACCTGGTATGAACATCGGTGAAACAGCTTCTGTATGATGTTGTGTCTCTGGGTTCTTGATCGCCCTCCGCAGCACAGCCACCACAGACTGGTGGCTGCTGGGACAGTGTCTGGTAACTGCTACCACGCCCTCATCCAGCTGCTCCACGTACACCTGCACGTCCAACCAGAAAGAAACAAATCAGACGACACCATTGTGCTGTAACTGGGGGGCAGTTGAGTTCAAATATCAACAATCTTTGTGCAGCATCGCTTGCAGCACCTTCAAAATACTAATCTGTGCGGTGCGCCTGGGTAGCTCACCTGGTAGAGTGTGTGCCCCATGTAAAGAGGCTCAGTCCTCGTAGCGGCAGCGGGTTCGATTCTGGCCTGTCTAAGCTGTACTATCAAATAAAGACCTAAAAATGCCACAAACCAATAAAAAAAAATACTGGTGTGTGGGTTGTCCCTTTGTCAAAATTGCTTTGTCAGTTGTGTTTACTTTCATTATTCATTTCCTGCTGAAAGTGCTTGTGAATGCTGAAAAGCTAAATTCCTTAAGCTAAACTAGATTGCTGGATTTAATGCCATAGCGTTCTTTTTTACAACACCATGACAAATTCCTTGTATGTGTAAAAACGTACATGGCAATAAAGCCCTTTCTGATTCTGATTCTGAGAAGAAGGTAAAACAGTGAGAACAGTTGGAAAAGTGGAAAAGGATAAAATATATACATTTGTATAAATTTCATTAAAATGTTAAAAAAACACAAAAAAACTAAAGTGAAATATTATAAGGTTTTCTGAGAAGAAGTCACTACACTGAATTGCTGGCTTGAATGTGTATGAAAAAGGTGAATTTGTAGGAAAATGTGCAACAGTGGAAATGGTTCTAATTAATTTGAATGTCTTTCAAAAGTTGAATAAAACAGACAGGCAGGCAGGCAGGCAATCAGGCAGGCAGACAGGCAGACAGCCAAAAGTGCTGTGTCATGGTTAAAAAAAGAGTAGGTGTGGCTCAGAAGCTGCTTGTCATAGTGAGAGCTGAAAAGTGACACCTGGGAGACCTAGAATTTCAGAGAATGACAGCACACTGCTGGTTTTCGTGCTTCCCAGTCGAAAACCTTAAACTTTATTTCTAAAAATCTCTTCACTTTGAGCATCACAAACATTACTCGTATATCACATTTTTAAAAAAGAGTTTGTGCTGAAGACTAGACTAAGCGAAATAACATTGCAGTGGATGATAAGGTGAAGAGGGTATCGTGTTGTTTTGAAGCAGATAATTCAAAAACTATAAGGTCTACTTTAGCCAATGTGCTTAAAAGAGCACATTGGCTAAAAAAGACAAGAATAGCGACATTTTGATATATAAATTGTGTATGAAAAGTAAACATTGAGGGCGTGAGAGCAAATTATAGAGGTTTTAAAACGATTTTCAAAAGGCTTTCCAGTCTGGTGATGTCATCACCCACTCATCAGTCATGCAATACTCACTCCATTACAAGCAAAGAAAAGCCTTTTTTAACATCGAAGGCAGGGGACTACAGGTGAAAAATAGCCTTTTGGCTAATTCTGGCTTTCCTAACTCATGGGAAATCATGTGTTTTATTAATTTGCGCTGTCCCCTTCCATAAATAAACTAAACTCAAAAGAAAAAAGCCTGTGCGTAATTTCTGTCTCCCCCATGAAGAATTCTAAGTAATGACAACAAAATTGTCGGCGCGTCCACATGATACAAGCCTTCCATGACCGTAACGGACGTTCATTAATATCAAAAAGTTACGCACTAAAGCTTTAAAGATTTCCTAAGAAATTCAGGATTTCAAAACACTAAACTTGTTGAAAGAGGGGATGACATGCAGCAAAGGACCTCAGGTTGGAACCAAACCCTCGGCTGCTGCAGCAAGGACAATGTACTACCAGGTGAGCTACCCAGGCGCCCAAGGAACTGGATTCTACTGCACTGGATATCACCCACTGGATCACTGACACAAGCCCTCTCATCTGCCCTCCTGCACCACTCCACTCTGCCTCGGACTACTGTGGACCTGCCCCCTCCCCTTGATAAACCTGGACCCTTTGGGTTCAAATAGACATTCCACCGTAACAGAGAGAACAGACCTGAGTAAAGCCCTCAGCAGCCAGCTCCTGGTGAAGCTGGTTCAGGGCCAGCTTCCCAGCCAGGATCCCAGTCTGTAGGTTGACCTGGTCACATGTCCGGGCCTCAGAGTTCCAGCAGGTGTACTGATGGTCCTCCCCCACCGCTGAGATCTGTACAACACAGGGAAGGTCAATCCCTGAAATGCTCACAAAACCCATCAGAACGCTCAGTGTTTTCTGTGCCAGGTGGTGACTGGACCAAGGTATATATATATATATATATATATATATATATATATATATATATATATATATATATATTGGTGTTAACTGGTAGATCAGACCATGTTGTTAATATTAGTGCTGCCCATTATGGAATGCCATTTTATTCAATATTAAATAATGTTATGTTCAAATACATTTGAACATAAGAAGTGAAAGTAAATAAATGTGACATTATGAAATAAAAGTTCCCTGAAATGAATAAATTGTTCATTTCTTGAACTTAATTGACACATTTATATATTTATATGTACATGTATGTATAATGTATTCATAGGCCTATTTAAATGGCATTTCATAGCCCATATGGTAAAACCTACTGGACCTAGTAACCCCTTGTCCTTTCCTCTACTGCCACCCACAGGCTCAAAACGCCACTTCAACATACAGTAACCGTGCTGTGTTACAAAATCTAATGAACGCAATGACATTAAATCTTGGGCTGAGCTTTCACACCAGCCAAAACCAACCGGACTATCAGACCCAATGCTCCAGGGTTGGTTTTAAACGGACCAAACAAGGTAGGTGTGAAAGCAACCTTATATTACTTAAAACGTGAACAACATCTGAGCTTCAGTAAAATCCCTGTACAGTCAACAGTGAGCCAGCCAGCCATGCCATGCTGTGGTACTTTACGTGCATTTGATTTTACCTGACAAGGAAGCAGCTCATCATATCCTCTGATGCTGCCTGTAGCACAGCAGGCCATAGAAATCAGGGTAGATCTAGGCAAGAGGTCGTATACTGAACACGTCTGAAACAACACGAGAGGTTAAGATTGGCCTGTATGGTTCAAATCAACAATTCAGTAACAAGTTTGATATTTACAATGTGGTTGTTCATATTCTGTCACTGCGGACAATGACATTTTCTAACGAGGTGAGTCTTTCAATTGTATTTTGGGAGAATAAATAGAGATGGAGAGAGCATGACTGAACCAAAACATGCTTGATTGTAACTGACCATATCTTACACTGCAAAAATGCAATACAATTACAGATTTTGACAGAGAAGTTATTCTGTTTCCTGCCTAGGTGCGACAGATGAAAATGTGCTTATAGCTAACTCTGGCTAACTATTTTGCTTGAAACAAGCTAATTTAGGGGATTTTCACTTGATACGATTCCTAAAAAACAAACTATACTATACTATATATATATACTATATACTGTACCTGTCCTTTGCACATTCACTTTTGCACATCCCTTAATATTGCACATCCTGCAATTATCCATACAGTCTCTTTTTTCTTAAACAGTTATATTGTACATATTTGTTTCTGTACTTACTGTTTATTTCATTTTAATGTTTAATATGTTCATGTATGCACCAACAACCAAGAAGAAAATCCTTGTAAGTTTTACTTACACTTACTTGGCAATATATCTTTTTTTTAATTCTGATTCTGAGTCAGGATGTCTTAAAATAAGATCAAGGATAAAACGTGACGCAGGGCCATCTCAGATGCCGTTCCAGTGTAGAAAACATAATGCAGACAGGCTGCCCTACATGCTGGAAAACGTTCTGAGCGCTGGTACCCCACCACATGCGAGCTGGTGCCCGTTTTATTTTTTTTCGCCCCTGTCCCTCAGACAGCCTGGGTCCGCCACTGGACAGATGGTATTTATAAAATTCATATCACTATGAATTGAATGCTCTTCTACAGTGTTGGCGTTCTAACCTCTGGTGGATTTGTGAGGACTATGGTTAACTGCTCCTCAGATCTCTGCAGGGTAAATCCAGACAGCTAGCTAGACTATCTGTCCAATCTGAGTTTCCTCTGTTGTAGCGCTGTGGAGGAAGGTCTGGCAATGCGAGACTATTGCCAATTCAAAGTGATTGCTTCGCTATTGTTTCCCATTAAATGCTTTTTATTAGTGAATCACATGAAGGTTTTCAGCTAGCAATGCTTTTGGGTTTTTGTATAGGTTGTAATAGTTGATCACAAGGTTCAGGAATTTTAAGAGGCAGCAGATATATAATCTACACCACCACTCATGGCACTAGAAAAAGTAATAGACGATAGCAGGAATAATAGTACTAGTAGCAGTAGATTTAGCGGTGGCAGTAGCAGAAATGTTTGGTAGTATAATCTCTATCCTGGATCAGAGATCTTCAACAGGTGGTCCTCTTAGAGTTAGTGCAGGGGGGCCGCCAAATTATTTAAAAAATATATATCTTTTGAAAGTGTCTGAAAATATACATTATTATTAATCTAACATTTTAATAGCAAATATAAATTTGTGAAAAAAACATTTAATCTTCACATTGAAGAAGCTTATAAGTAACATAGTCAATTCAATTCGATTCACTGTGTCTTCCACATGTACTATATATAATGTCCATTTATTTTCGTCCTTCCGGCCTAGTTTAATATGCAACTCAATTGTATACAGTATATGTAGTAAGGGGTCCCTACTCTGTCTCTCTTTAAGCAAAGGCTCCTTGGCCTATAAAACGTTGAAGACCCCTGTCCTAGATGAAAGCAGACCTGGATGGGACTGTGATTGTTCGGGCTGACATCCATGAACATGGTGTGACTGACGGCTGGGATCAGGGGCCGAAGGCTAGGCTGAAAGAAAGCACCTACAGGCTCCCCACCAAACCAGGACAGCGAGCCCTCCTCCTCCTGACGGTCTGCTGCACCCATAGGATCTGATGGAGAGACGGAGGAAAAGAAGCTGCCTCACATCACATCAGCCAGGTCTGTAATAATGACAAGACTTACTGTATATGAAAACATGCGATCTCAAAGTAGTGATGCAGCATGCCAACTCATTAGAGTGCCGTTAAATGTTATTTAATTCCATCTATAATCATCTATATATAAAGTTATTAGAGGCTTTACATGTATATTCAAACTAATGGTTCAACTTGTGGTATGTGGTAATGAACAACATCTGCAAAGATGACAATATATATGAATAAACCCTGCCCCTGCATGAGAGTAACTGTTTAAACCAGAGTGTTCAGAACAGTGTGAAATCAAAGGTTTTGGCTCAAAGGGATTTCTTTTAAATATGTTTAATTCATTATTTAAGGCTTTTTGCCATGTTTAATATGAACTTCCAACTCTGCAAAATTATAGATATGGCAGAAAA
The DNA here is from genome assembly GCF_031162955.1 of Sander vitreus. Classification (NCBI taxonomy): domain Eukaryota; kingdom Metazoa; phylum Chordata; class Actinopteri; order Perciformes; family Percidae; genus Sander; species Sander vitreus. Next base: position 478,780 of record NC_135876.1, on the reverse strand, counting down.
TAAATGAAAAAGCCTAAAAGGTTCCCTTTAACAATTAGGACAGATTAACAGTTGGCTCCTCTGCTGATTCTGCTGATGGTCATAATATTTTGTTTGTCTGATATCAATTATTAATCTGTGCTTTAATTCAATGAGTATAGATAACAAATGACAACCCTGCCACTGTCTAACTCCATCTCTTATTCTGAAGGTCAGAGGTCTTATCGCTTCCATTAACACAACTTGACTCAGCACTTTTTTTCTCTTTTAAAGTTTATTAATGTGTGGGAACATTGCATTGATCAGCTCGCAGGGATTCTATATACGTTTTTCTATTCTACCATTTGGCCCTCGGGTTCTGGAGCTTTAAATTCCTGTTGACCAAGTTCCCACATTTAGTTGCTTTGTCCTGTTATACAAGTAAACAAAATTAAGAATTAAAGTAACCTTTTTAATGTTCATGTTCATTTTGTTGCATATTAAACTTCTGTGATTGGCTGTTGGACTAAAGTTTGTGATCAGTCAAAAATATTCTATCATTTGAAACTGCAGTGTGCATCCCCAACTCATGAACAACATCAAATCTGAATAAGAGCAGTCTTAAGCAAGAGAGGGATATATGTCATGTGAAAAAGTTGCGTTCCAAATGATACACACTGCTGGTGTGGTTGCTTACCTCTGATGAGCGAGGTAATGCCCAGCCTAGTCACACAGACATTCTGCAGCTCCTCACTGCTAATCATCGGCTCAGCCACCACATACAGGTCTGGCCTCAGAGAACGAGCCTGATCGAGCATGTACTGCAGAACCAAATCACAGCCAGCGTGGTCACCCCCACACCATGCAAAGGTGGGCACAGAGTTAAGATCCAAAAGAGAAGGAGGGAGACAGAGATATAGGAAGAAGAGGGACAACAAAAGGGAGGGAAATGATGTGGATGCATAGATGGACAGAGCAGATATGCAAAAGAAAGAGAGAAAAGATTGAACATGCAGCATGCAGATTAACCATGGTATTGGTTGATGGGAATGGAGAAACGAATGAAAATAATAGGGGAGCCAAGTATATTTAGTTAAGCATATGTAACAATAAAAACACATTTGAAATGACAGAAAAAAGTGAAATATGGAAGATGCATGTACATTACATGTCAGATGCAATTGCATTAAAAAGCCAAAACAGACAAAAAGAAGAAAAGAGATTTAGTGTCATTCCCAGATCAAACAAATCACTGCAGTTCTTCACAATCTAGCAGACTTTTCAGTGTTTTGTTCAAACAAATTTTCCAGCAGAGCAGTGAGCAGAAATGGAGCGAGGTCACGGGGTCAGGGTCAGTACCTCGCACTAAAGTGGTGATTCCCAGGCGGTTTATAAAGACACTGTCAATGAGCTGACTGCTGGGAAAGAGATCAGCCATCACATAGAGGTTAGGTCTGATGGCTCTGGCTGCTGCAAGCATTGCCTACAGGGACCAACACATTAAGTACACAGCAATTAACCTGGTGGCTATCCATCATAGCTAAATGGGTGTTTCTTACAAACCCATTATACTGTAGCAGCTCAATGTAGGAATGCCCCTTAAATGCTTCAGCATTAACCCAAACCACCACATTTTTAGGATGGCAGTATGTGTAAAGCCAGCAGTAACAAGAATGAGAACATGGGGCTAATAAAAAATAATGGTGGGTTGCGTGGGTTGTTTGTGTACCAGTCATCTCTATGAGGGGCCATCTGGGACATTATTCATAGTTACCTCACACGCATACAAGGGAATGCTCTCACACACTATTGAAACGCTCTCATGTAAACTACCGAAACGCTCTCATACGCACTACTGAAACACTCTCATACACACTACTGAAACGCTCTCATACACACTACTGAAACGCTCTCATACACACTACTGAAACGCTCTCATACACACTACTGAAACGCTCTCATACACACTACTGAAACGCTCTCATACACACTACTGAAACGCTCTCATACACACTACTGAAACGCTCTCATACGCACTACTGAAACGCTCTCATACACACTACTGAAACGCTCTCATACACACTACTGAAACACTCTCATACGCACAACTGAAACGCTCTCATACACACAACTGAAACGCTCTCATACACACTACTGAAACACTCTCATACTGAAACGCTCTCATACACACTACTGAAACGCTCTCATACACACTACTGAAACGCTCTCATACACACTACTGAAACACTCTCATACACACTACTGAAACACTCTCATACACACTACTGAAACACTCTCATACTGAAACACTCTCATACACACTACTGAAACGCCCTCATCACACTACTGAAACACTCTCATACGCACAACTGAAACGCTCTCATACACACAACTGAAACGCTCTCATACACACTACTGAAACACTCTCATACTGAAACGCTCTCATACACACTACTGAAACACTCTTATACACACTACTGAAACACTCTCATACTGAAACACTCTCATACACACTACTGAAACACTCTCATACTGAAACGCTCTCATACACACTACTGAAACACTCTCATACTGAAACGCTCTCATACACACTACTGAAACGCTCTTATACACACTACTGAAACACTCTCATACTGAAACGCTCTCATACACACTACTGAAACACTCTCATACACACTACTGAAACACTCTCATACGCACAACTGAAACGCTCTCATACACACTACTGAAACACTCTCATACACACTACTGAAACGCTCTCATACACACTACTGAAACGCTCTCATACACACTACTGAAACACTCTCATACACACTACTGAAACTAGTATGAAAATAGTGTATGTGAGAGCATTTCAGTAATGAATATGTGAGTGTTTCACTAGTGTATATGACAGCATTTCATAGTTCAGGGTGTGATTTCAGGTGCAACAGAGCACGCTTCTGACCACACTTACAGTAACAGTGGTCAAAGGAAACGCTCTCTTTCAACTGAACAGGGCAGTAAAACAATGCTTTTCTAGCCTGCTGTTAATACGTACTAAATTACTCTATAAGCGCTTAGAAAAAGGGCATTTAAACATCTACAATAGCACAAGCACACTATAATCCAGAGCAGCTACTAAATATCTTGAAGGAAGATTGTTTCGTCACAAATTTATAGTCGGGTTTAGTGACTTTAGTGAGCTTTACAGAGTTTACATTCTTTTTACATGATTCATAACATTGTAATATTCTTTAATATTATTCAGTATTAATTAATTATGATACTGTGTGTCAGTGCATCCTGTCCAGAGGCTCTCCAGACAGTGGAGAAGGGTATGCAGTTTATTACATAACACAAATAGGACAATAATGAAAAGAAGTCCAAGAATTTACTCTTCTACTGCTGACAAGTTCTGATATGTTGTATTTTTATAAATATATATATATATATATATATATATATATATATATAATAAAGTATATATACAAAATATATTTAATAAAATATATTGTATATTGTTACATTGCATTAACTCTGTTACATTGCATTAACTCACACTATACATTTAAATTATTATTATTATTATTATTATTTCTGGACAGCTAAAGCATGCAGCTATGCTCACACTGTACGGTTTGATTGACCGTTTGATCTGCTCGCACTCAACGTAAAAACGGCCCAGTAAACTTAACAGCTGTGCGTGTGCTTGTGAGTGGCTGCCTGAGGTTTCTAGATCTCTGATACAAGTGGATCGCTCAGATCTACACAGGTAAAACACAGTCTGACTACACTGCAATCACACGTTAAATATAAACCAGTGTGTTACTGTGCTGTACTGTGTGTACTGTGTCCTCTCACTCTAGGACTTCTTCTTTTGCATTATTCCTTTCCAATTTGGGTGCCTTGGATATTGCTATGGATGCTCAGGTACTTCAGCTAGAGCTAGATGCTCTTTTAATGGAGAAAGGACAGAATTGTATTCTATATTTTATCACAGATTTTGACAAAACACCTTTAATAGGAAATGCTCAGGAGGATTTTGATCATCTGTGGTCGCACAGAATAGTAGATAAAGAATACCTCAGCCACATGCAGAGGGGTGGACAGGCAGTTGATCAGGCATACACCAGAGAAGATGTTGGCTGTCATCTCTGTGTATGTCTTCATATGAGACCACAGATAAGGACAGTCCTCCGGTTTCTCTCCATAACGAAGCTTGATAGTGTCAGCCTGACAGACCAGTTCTCTCCGCAGATAGGCCTCTGAACCTGCAGACAACAGGAGAGGAAGAAATGGCAGATTAAGGAACATGGTGGTGCATATATCTCTCTGTTCATTTGTGTGATTTCAATGGCTGCCTGTGGAGATTTGGCAACGATAAAGACACCCTGTGGATTTTACCGCTAATAGCTCTAAATGGAACTGTTTTTATATGAATGGGTCTGCACATACATGTGCACGTGGGTGACGCAGTGCAAATTTCTGCTGATGATTTCCTGAGGTTTTAGTTCCTTTACATAAATAAAGACATTTCCACCATAAATTGATGCAAAAAAAATCACCAGAATGCAGGAAATTAAGTGTTTGACAATCAAGATTTTCAGCCAAGCTAGCATTTGTTATATAAAGTAATTAACAGAACCTAAAAACAAAAATATGCCACAAATATATATGTAGTGTCCAGTATAGTGCACAGTCAACAGAAAAAACTAAGACTCATAGTACAAATATTAACATTAATAACAATAATAATACAAACACAACTACTACTTCTAAAAGTAATAACGATAATTTGGCTGATGTATTTCTCTTACTACAAATAAATAGATAAATAAATAAGGCAAGAGGGTACAGGGTGATGCATTGGTCACTTTTGTGCCTGCCAAGTTTGTTTACCTGGTTCAGCACAGTTCCTGAGCAGGTCATTTCCCTTCACAAAGCCATCATGGGCCAGGAAGTGACACGCCTTCTCTCTCTGCTCCATCAGCTGCATTTCTTCATCAAAGGTCATCTCTTTAAAGGGGAAGGAGAAATACCTGGAGGAGGCACAGTAACTGACATATAAATCAAAACATAATATCCAACCAAGTAATAGTATCCTCTGCACATTCTATAAATCCTTTTTCCTTTTTGAACTTTTTGCACATCCCTCTACATTTTTGTACATCCTGTACCACACAGCCTCCAAAAAGCTTTTAGTAGCTTATTTGGGGTTCCCCATTTCACACGGCCTACATTTGATCAGTGTACCTTCTGAAATTGTGTTTAATGATACAATGATGACATGTGAAATAAATGTAAATGATGTACGTATGTATGTATGTATGTATGCACAGTATGTATGCATGTATGTATGTATGTATGTATAGTATGTATGCATGTATGTATGTATCTATGTATGTATGTATGTATGTATGTATGTTTGTATGCATGTATGTACAGTATGTATGTATGGATGTATGTATGTATGCATGTATGTACAGTATGTATGCATGTGTGTATGTATGTATGCATGTATGTACAGTATGTATGCATGTGTGTATGTATGTATCTATGTATGTATGTATGTATGCATGTATTTATTTATGTATGTATGTGCAATTTAATTCTGTATTTATTGTTTGTTTATTTTATATTATTGTTTTTATGTATGCACCATCAACTAAAGCAAATTCCTTGTAAGTGCTACTTTCCCATATAAATAATAATAAACATATTTCTAAATATATTTCTGATGTTGATATTACACTTCTCAATAACAAACATTCTTAGAATCTCTAAGAATAATTTAAAGCAACACTATGTCTGTGAGACAACCTGCAGGGGGACCGAACAGGGAAAAGTTACATAGTATGCCTTTAAAAAGGACAATTTAGGGAGACTCTTACATTTATTTTATTTCTATACAATACCCCCCACCCCCCTCCCCCAATCTTTCTTGTGCCTTTTTCTTGTCGGATTCATTTTACATTCAATACCATACATAGTCTATACACATTTTTTTTAACCTAAGATAGTGAAAAAATGTAGATACTGAGATTTTAAACTTAACAGGTCAGAGGGTTGGAGCGCCTACCTGCTACACAGAGGGTACTTCCTTGTGACCGGACCCAGCTTTGACCCCTGATCAGAAAGACGCTCATAAACTACATTTTCCACAATGCATTTGATCGCCTGATGAGAAAAAATAGCAGTGGGGTTGAAACCAAAAGAAAGTTGGTCAGCAAGAACTGAAAAATGGAATGTGTTATACTGAAAAATCACACACACACACACACACACACACACACACACACACACACACACACACACACACACACACACACACACACACACCTGCTCTGCGTGGTGGTTCATCTCTTCGTATAACCCCGAGTTCAGCTCCTCTAGTCTCTTTTTGAAACAGATACAACACTCCTGGATGTCTGATGGGCTCATACTGTTACCAGAGAGAGGGAGAATTCAGTCACATCAACCATTGGCTAGTCTCACATCTCCACAGCGCTGTGGAGTAGGTTGTGGCTCTACCACACACACACATTTTCTGGGATAGGAGGAAAAAAACGCTCTGGGTTGTTTGCATTTCTTTAAACCAATCACACTCGTCTTAGGCAACGGTGGCTCTGCAAAATAGTCTCGGGAAGGAACTTGTTTTGGTGGTGTTAAGGAAAAACTAGCAGCTTTCTTCAGGATACATGGATGTTCGGGAGACTTTGATGTCTTACACACAAGTATCTATTGATCTCGATCGAGGAGATTAAGGAAGACAGTACAGTTTAACCACAATGTGCTATTCTGGAGTGTCCTCCCTAACTCTGAGGTCCTGAGCCTTTTCCTGATGCTTATATCCCTAGCCCCAACTATGGAGTATGTGATATCTCAAGATATCAATGGCGCCAAAGAAAAGATGGTCACCTTGAGCGTAGTTCTAGGTACATGAGAAACTATGTCACCTTGTCTAACCTCTAAAAGGAGATAGTCCTGAAATAAAACATTCCCTTATCATGCAGCTGTCTACATAGGTTACCTGATTGAGACAGGGAGGCAAGGACAGAAGAGGTTTGGATGACAGAGACTGGACGAATACTCTCGTCCCCTGTCCTGTGACCTATGATGACCTGATGATGAAGCTTTCCCTTTAGTCTCATCACACCACTACATGGTGTTTCTGGAAATTCCACCACAGGTGGAACATTGTCACCCCGATAAGAGAAAACTCCACATACAATAAAAAATGAAGTTAACTGTTCACACAATACAGTAATGTGAGCTATATAAATTAGCTGGATACATGGTTAAACCTCATTGGCTCTTACCAGTTTATCTCTGTGTATACTTTGTCCACAGCAGTCCCACCAATCAGTCCCAAAACGTCCCAGTTAGAGAGGAAATGCCCTAAACATATTATTTGTAAATCTTAACAATCATTCCTCAAAAGAACCAAGCAGGGCTGCCTTGTTGCTCAATCCAAATGTTCTTGAAACTTTTTTCAGCGTGTTGCTTGCTAGTTTGAAGTTTGTTGTTCTTTCCGAAAGCAAACAGTTTGAGAACAGAGTGCAGAAGGTGAGGGACATCTGGCGTGGGAGCCACGTGCGTGATACAATATTGTATGTGGCGTTTTCTTTTGCGGGATGCAAATGTTCCACCAAAACAAGTTCCTTCCCGAGACGATGTCGCAGAGCCACCGTCGCTGCGTCCAGAGCTTAGCGCTGCCCATGACAATTGTGATTGGTTTAAAGAAATGCAAATAACCCATAACGTTTTTTTATTCCTATCCTAGATTGTATCTGCGGTGTAGCCAGACCTTACTCCACAGCGTTGTGGAGATAGGTCTGGCAACGCAAGACTACTCGTATTACTGTAAAAGCCTGCAGAATTTCTTTTTCTACAAATTTTGCACTCCACGTAGTTACAGTAATATACAGTCAAGCCTGCTGTTCCTGTCCCATAGGAAGTAAAGTCCAAGGCCAGAGAGACGAGTCACCTGTGAGGTGTGAAAATATCCAGGGCAGAGTTCATGTCCACTGTGTTTCCAAAGCGTCGGTGCTGAGGGTCCTGCACCAACTTCAGCTGCTTCTTACACTCTGGACTGGACCCGACACCTGAACCTAGACAGACAGACAGACAGACAGACAGACACACAGACAGACAGACACACAGAGAGACAGATGGACGGACAGACAGACCGACAGATAGACAGAGAGACAGACAGATAGATGGACAGACAAGGGTGCGATAATTACAACAAACTGCAATATATTTCACAGATGTTCACATTATTCTTGTCCACATTTTACATTAAAAGCTAAATTTGGCATTTAAAAAATTACTGACTAGGGTAATCATGGGTCATATTGAAAACACTTTACATAAGACTCACCAGCCTGCAGCCGCTGTCTGAACTGCTCCACAGCTTCATCCACACAGACCTGCAGGAACTCCCACAGCCTCAGCCTGGAGAACACCTGCTGCCACAGGATGCCGGACAAAGCCTGACACACACACACACACACACACACACACACACACACACACACACACACACACACACACACACACACACACACACACACACACACACACACACACACACACACACACACAGACACACGCACATGCACACACATATAGCATTAGGCCATATGTTTCTACCAGAACATATTTGCTGTTGCCAATTAGTTCTATATGAAATTAATCTCCTGGTTTCATTGCACTGTGCAGATTTATTATCCAAGGGGTTATGGGAACAACATCAAAAACTAACAAATCTGGTTTCTGGTAAAAAGATATAAGATTTGTGAAATTATGCATAGCGTTAGTTCATGCAGGACACAGAAGTCAAACCCCCTCTAATTGAATCATCATTTCTATCAGTCACACACCAATCACAGCCATTCTCACATCAAGCCGATCCAGTGACTCCCTCCTCACTGATCCCTGCTACACTGATGCTGCTTCACTCACTGCTGCTGCTGGCAACATTTTGCCTCCACCTTTCTAGTTTAGAGTCCTAACATGACTCAAAGTTTAAAATGGTTCTCAGAGACTACGTTTACATGCACATAATATTCCGGTTTTTGCCCTTATTCTGAAAAAGACGATTTTCTGATTAAACTGTATGCTACATGGCTAATGAAAGTGAATATTCCACTACCATTCCCGTTTACATGCAAACTATGATTTTTTCAAAGTGTTCCAGCGGTGGAGGACTTGTTGGACCGTGTGAACACAGCGTCCCTCTTTCATTCCTTCAACCAGCTTCTAGAAAAGGTCAACGTAGCGATGTGTGCTCATATCCAAAAACCTGTTGATATCCAAGTCTTTGATGATGTTTAAAAGTAGCTGTGTTTCTCCTTCTTATCGGGTCTGCAGCCTGGCAAACTGTTGGCTGGTTGGTTTGTGTACAGAAACCATAGCAACGCACAGAGCTGACCATAAGTCATAAACGGGCAGGAGGTCGTAAACTGCGGTGAAAACCTTGATTGAGACGCATATTCTGAATACTCTGTATACATGTCCAAAGAATGCCTCTAAAATCAGAATAATACCAACATATCACGTCTTAATTGGAAAATGCTAAATTCAGAAACAGGCTTTACTCGGAATATCCAACCAGAATATGCTATTTACATGACCTTTACATATCAAATTCAGAATATTGTCATATTCAGAATAATAGTGGAATATTGGTGTGCATGTAAACGTAGCCACTGTCTTGCTTTGGAGCATTAATAGGAGCGCAGCTATTGGGGCCAAGCATAGCTATATTTCCATTTGTTACAATATATGGTTAAATCTGTTGAGAGTGTTCTTGACTGAAGTTATATAAGATGTTAAAATGTGCATAATGTTTTAACATGAAATTAACTTCAACACACAAGTACCCACAATTAAGAATGCATACACTCACATTAATGTTCCATTCATCTTGAAAGAGTGCTGGTACTCCTTGTTCAGAAAATGTCCCATCAGCCACCTCACAGCTGAGGTGCCACAGAGCTCTGTCTAGGAGCCACGCTGGTTTCAGATGAGGAGAGTTAACCAGATTGTAACCACACTCAGGATGGAGGTGAATCCACTCACTGCTAACCGCTAGAGAGAAGAGAGGAGAAGAGGAGGAGGCAAAATAAGAGAAGAAAAAATTAATTATCTTTTTGAAGATGGAGAGGGATTCTGCTGAAGATAACTCATTCCAGCACTGACTGAGCAGGAGAAGAGTTTGGATATCCTGCCCTGCAGTGACAGGACAGCTAGTCATTGTAATTTGGCTGACTGTAGCAAGTGAGAAGGTGCATAAAGCTGAATGAAGGAATTCTGGCAGGTGGGTGCTTTGCTAGTGACTGCAGTACAGTATTATTATAATAAGTCTCGCATTGCCAGACCTTCCTCCACAGCGCTGCGAAGCAAGGTCTGGCTAGAAATGTGGTTGATTTCTAGAAGACCTTCAAAAAGTGGTCTTGAGACTGGTCTTGAGACCAAGACCGATCTCGTGTACTATAACACTGGTTGTGTGGCTCAGGTTCTACCGGTTTTGCAACACCTGGGAGTTGCTTGACATCCTTCTTATAATTATGTCATCCTGATTGGCTATACTGTAATGTTGTTATATTCTGTAAATAATATCTGTGTGTCCTGGAAGAGTGATCCCTCCTCAGTAGCCCTTCATGAGGTGTAGTCCTTTTTTTTCCTGTAAGAAGTTTCCTTTTTTTTTTTTCTTTTGGGGGGGGGAATCAAGGGTCCTAGGACAGGTAGGTCGTATGCTGTACATATTATAAAGCACCTTGAGACAAATTTGTGATTTGTGATGTATCTGGCTATATAAATAAAATTGCTTTGACTTGACTTTGACAATTGAATTTTGAGTTGCTTGACAATATAAGCAGAACTCAAACTATATTGATGATAACAAATCCGCGTGAGGGTAGGTTTTCTATGTGAAGTTAGCTGTCATGTCTTGATGAAGTGCACCCTGTTTCTATTAGCAGTCTATCTATGTATATGACCTTCAGCATGAATAGAGACGAAATGTCAATGAGGGAACTGAGACGGTGATGCAACAGCCACAGCTGCCTGCTGGAAAGGCCAACTGTGGTATGTTTCCACCGCAGCACTGACACTATCCTTGTTAAAAATAAGACAGGATAACTTTTCACTCATCATACTGAGTCACTGCAGCAGCAGATAAAAATAGGATACAGCACAGACGAAAACAACAGTCACTCTATATCACACACACACCCCACACAAAGTGTGTTCAACCTTTGCAGTAGTTCCTCAAACACAGCAATTATTAAAACAATTAATTCAAATTCTCAAATTCATAAAATCATATGGCCCAAATAAGGTTGTATATTCATTCGTTTACCTTTAGTAGTAGTAGTTTACTTTATTTTGAACAAATAATCATAATAAGAGCATGTACATTTCAGAACAAGCAAGAAAAACCAACAAAAACAAAATACTCAGCAAACATATCTTTCAAAATGATTGTAAATTATTCAAATAAGGATTCCCATGTTCAAAAAAGTGAAGGAATAAGTTAAAAGAACCTTTCTGGTCCTACTTCTTTTTTCAACTTGTGTATTTGTATTTGTGTATTCTTCACTTGTTTATATATGTATACATACATATACAGTACATGCATATATACATACTGACATGCACATATACACTTGAATACCCATATACACACATGCATACACACATACTGTACATATACACATTTGTTTTTTCTTTTTTAGCTATCACCTACCCTTGTCCATGTTTCATCTGTCAGTTAAATCAAACCAAATAATAACCCATCCAAACTAGACCATATATATATATAACCCCAAGAACAATACAGTCAGCACACAATCACCTTAAGTCCTTCTCCTACTTTTAAGGTGGTTAGGAGATGGGTAACTGACCAGCCTACTGATTCTCTTAATCAGATTAAGCTCTTCTATTCATTACAATTTGGGTTCAGGAGTAATTGTTTAACTGAGACAGTAAACTACTTTTGTAGAATGCCTGTGGAACGGAACTACTACATTTGAGTCAAAGTCGGATAAGGGCGGTATATTTCGGGAAGTGTGTTTAAATATGAAGAAGGCCTTCAAATCTGTCACTCATTAAATTACACTGCTTAAACTTTATAAATATTGTACATATCTGCATCGCCTCCAATAAGCTCCTCCAATTCTCCACGTTCGAACGGTTTCGAACCTTCTGCTTCAACTCAAAAAGACCAGCCTGGACATAAGGTGAGACTAGAAAGCAAATGCACAGTATGGAGCTCTCAAAACATTTGTTGTTACAAATTGTCAGAGACTCAACTGTTATCCAAAAATCAAATCAGTACCATGAATCAAAACTACTATATAATCACGGAACGATTATGAGACAATGGGCCTCTGGGCACAGACATGTCATTTATTATGAAAAAAACTTCTCTGGTTCCAGTTTCTTAAATGGGAATATTTTCCGCTGTGACACTAAACTGAAGATCTTTGAGTTGTGGACAAAACATTTGAGGCTTGGGCTTTGGGAAACACTGATCGACATGTTTCACTATTTTCTGGTATTTTACCGACCAAACAACTAATCGATTAATCGAGAAAATAATCAACAGATTAAAGTGACTATACGTAACTTTTTAATGATTCTGAAACTCACAGAATGATTTGCAGTAGGTAGACAGAGCTACAGTAACACATTCTGACGGGTCACAGATTTCTTTCTAACACTGGAAAGCCAGTGTTAGCGTATCCAGCCTTTTGAGCCAGGTAAAAGGAAGCATATTTCTTTATATAGGCCTAATTGTTTTTTTGTGTTATTTTAGAAGTTATCTGCTGTAGTTATAGCTGATACTGGGGCACGACCATCACAGGAAAGAAGGAAATTAAACGAAGAACAACTAAAAGCTGAAAGGGAAAGTGAAAGACAATCGGTGATAACGTGAGTCACAATCGGTCGGGGAGACAATTACAGGATTGGTCGGGTCGCGGGGGTAGCAGCTCCAGCAGGGGACCTCAAACTTCTCTTTCCCGAGCCACATTAACCAGCTCCGACTGAGGGAACCTGAGGCATTCCTAGGCCAGGGCGGAGATATAATCCCTCCACCTAGTCCTGGGTCTTCCCCGAGGCCTCATCCCAGGGGGCAGCATTACCAGATGCCCAAGCCACCTCAACTGGCTGCTTTCGAAGAAAAGGAGCAGCAGCTCTACTCCAAGATCCTCACGGATGACTGAGCCTCTCACCCTATCTCTAAGGGAGACGCCAGCCACCCTCATGAGGAAACCCATTTTAGCCACATGTACCCTGGATCTCGTTCTTTCGGTCATGACCCAGACTTCATGGGGTAGGAAAAATTGACTGGTAGATTGAGAGCTTTGGCTTCTGGCTCAGCTCTCTTTTCGTCACAACGGTGCGATAAAGTGAATGTAATACCGCCCCCGATACCGCGCCGATTCTCCGACCAATCTCCCGCTCCATTGTCCCCTCACTCGCGAACAAGACCCAAAGGTATTTAAACTCATTCACATGGTGTAAGGACTCATTCCCTACCTGGAGAAGGCACTCCATCGGTTTCCTTCTGAGAACCATGGCCTCCGATTTAGAGGTGCTGATCCTCATCCCAGCCGCTTCACACTCGGCTACGAACCGATCCAGTGAGTGCTGAAGGTCACAGGCCGATGATGCCATCAGGACCACATCATCTGCAAAAAGCAGCAATGAGATCCCCAGCCCACCGAACTGCAACCCCTCCCCACCCTGACTACGCCTTGATATCCTGTTCATGAATATCACAAACAGGATATTCCCCAGAGCTTTCAGTATTTCTGGATGGAGCTCATCAATCCCTGGGGCTTTGCCACTGTGAAGTTGTTTGACTACCTCAGTGACTTCCACCAGGGAATTGACGACAATCCCCCATCATCCTCCAGCTCTGCCTCTAACATAGAGGTTGTATTTGTTGGATTTAGGAGTTCCTCAAAGTGCTCTTTCCACCACCGTATTACCTCCTCAGTTGAGGTCAACAGCGTCCCATCCTTACTGTACACAGCTTTGATGGTTCCCCGCTTCCCCCTCCTAAAGTGGCGAACGGTTTTCCAGAAGCACCTTGGTGCCGACCGAAAATCCTTCTCCATGTCTACTCTATTACTTTGCCTCTTTCACGGCATAGGCTGCAGCCCTTAGGGCCCTTCGGCAGCCTGCAACTGCCTCTAGAGTCCTCTGGGATAACATATCCCGGAAAGACTCCTTTAGTCGGACGGCTTCCCTGACCACCGGTGTCCACCACGGTGTTCGTGGGTTACCGCCCCTTGAGGCACCTAAGACCCTACGACCACAGCTCCCTGACGCAGCTTCAGTAATGGAAACTTTGAACATTGTCCACTCGGGTTCAATGTCCCTGGGCTCCACAGGGATGAACGAAAAGCTCCGCCGGAGGTGTGAGTTTAAAGTCTGTCGGACAGGAGCCTCCTCCAGACATTCCCAGTTTACCCACACTACCCCGTTTGGGCTTACCAGGTCTGTCCAGAGTCTTATGCCACCCCCTGACCCAACTCACCACCAGATGGTGATCGGTTGACAACTCCGCCCCTCTCTTCACCCAAGCGTCCAAAACATACGGCATTAGATCAAATGATACGATTATAAAATCGATCATTGACCTTTGGCCTAGGGTGCTCTGGTACCAAGTACACTTATGAGCATCCCTATGTTCGAACATGGTGTTTGTCTAGACAATCCATGACTAGCACATAAGTCCAACAACGAACAACCACTTTAGATCAAGGAGGCCTTTCCTCCCAATCACACCTCTCCAGGTGACTCCATCATTGCCCACGTGCGCGTTGAAGTCCCCCAGCAGAACTATGGACTTCCCTCACTGGAGCTCCATGCAGGACTCCATTCAAAGTTTCCAAGAAGGCTGAATACTCTGAGCTTTTGTTTGGTGCATATGTACAAACAACAGTCAGAGTTTTTAGCTGCGCTCAGCCGGGTGCTTGTGAGTATCCCCACACCCCCCCGGCGCCTCACACCCCTATCCAGTAGTATGGTTCCAGAACCAAGACTGTGCATTGAGGTAAGCCCCACCAGATCTCCACCTCCCGCACAAGTTCTGGCTCCTTCCCCCACAGAGAGATGACATTCCATGTCCCCAGAGCCTGCCTTTGCCGCCCGGGTCACACTGCCGCTTTTGTCCAAAGCTGTCGCTAGAATCAACACAAACTGAAAGTTACATATAGCCACTTTAATCAACAATGAAAATAATTGTTAGTTGCAGCCCTAAAGGCCCCCCTCTCCTCCTACATAGGAGCAAGATATCCAGTATGAAAAGGGAAACAAAACGACTCCAAATGACACAGCCGTTGTTCAGTAATCTAACTGCAACATTACCTGTGTGATTATAGACCACATCACTGATGCAGACCATGTTCCAGTCTTTCCTCAGCGTCTCCACCAGATTACCGACATCTCCCCAGGTATAGTGCTTCCCCTCAGGCGAGAAGTCAGGGTTTAACTCCAGCTGATCAGCCATGGAATAGCAGAAGCCAGACACACCAAGCTTCTGCAGTGGGGTGAAGTGGATCATGTTGTAACCTACACAGAACAGAGCCAAGACAGTGTTTATTTGTGTGTGTATATATTATATATAATAGTAACATTTTAGATATAGCTTAAAGTCATGGGTTAAGGTCACTGGGTTGGATAGGTCAGTCATATGGCAGAGGCACCTGCCAGAGCTCATACAAACAAAGCACAGTAAAAAGTCCCATAAGAGATCAATGCATGGAAAGATAAATCAGATAGGTTCATCTGTCTCTGGGGTCAGATCTTACACCATTACTAAAGTTTGACTGACACATTTTGGGCAAATCATTTGGGAGAGAAATCACTGCACCTGAGAAGCCCCATGGTGAGGAGCAGATAGTAACAATGGTGTTTTTCAGGTGTTGCGCTAATCACTCTTCCCAAGTAGCAGTGCTTCACCTCCTGAGAATATAGTTCCCAGTATGTATATGGTTAGAAGACGGCTGTGTGTCATGTGACCTTGTTATTTGTACACCCTGTGACTATACAAATCACAACATGTAAATAGGAAAATGTTGACGTTATTTTGTCACTTATGGGGTGATTCTCACGAAATTAGACTTACGAGGTGTCATGAAGCATTTTGATGATAAAAGTAAATGCTATCAAAATAAGAAGAATACAGTTAGAAACATGTCTTCATGTACTATTTTGCACATGATTTCAAATGGCATCATAAATACCAATTTTGTTGTTTTTTCCACATTTAAAGGGAAATTTTTCATTACCGCAACGTGTCCATGACTGGATTTGGGTTCTTTGAGATGGAAATATTAATAATTAAAAAATATAAAAAAGAAAAAGCTTCAGTGCATGTAATACTATGAACAGTATTTACAGTAAAGAAACATGTGGTATTTGGTGATCATTGGCAAATGTAGTGACGATAATAAGGAATATAAATGTGTCCAAGACCAATTTTCTCATCCTCCGCAACAATTTTCAATCATTGTTTAAGTCCTCAAGGAACTTACATTTTCAAGGAATTTTGTTGGAAGGGACATAATTCACTGTGACACTCAAGATGGCTACCAGGTAAGCAGTTCTCATTTTTTTAAATAGTTTTACTGTGAAACAATGTATTTCTATGTCTTTTTTCGAAATGTTACATTCAAGATGGCTATTGTGTATTTTGTTACAGGCAAGCATCAGTGGAAAAGAAAAGGGCATCAGTGAAAGACAGGCTGGCAAAGCATAAAGAAAAAATATACAGCAATCCAGTGTTACTTGAGGAGTACAGAAGAAAGGAGAGAGAGAGGTCAGGGGACAGGGTGATAATAGGGAAAAAATATAACTTGGATTCATTGTTTTGACCAACACACACACACACACACACACGCAATTGTGAAGGCTGACATAATTGTACAGTATATATTGTATACACACAGACATGCATGCCCATGTGTGTGCGTGTGCTACACACATGCACACACACACACACACCTACCATTCCTAAATGAACAATTGTGTGAAATTTTGATCATAGTCTAAAGTTTGTATTTATGTCAGTGCTTACTGCATTTCACCTTTCATTCATTTTTCCTTTTCCAGGTATCGGAAACGTAAGGAAAATGGTAAAATTAAGGCTACTCAGGACCTCACAAGTAGACAGCATGAGAGAAAAAAAATAAAATGGAGGAAAAATTCAGCAAAATATTACAGAAAAAAAAAGCAAGAGCAAGCACTTCTAGATCTAACCCCAGCATCTTCATTAAGTGAGGCAGAAAATTCCTTTGCAAATGAAGAAAATAACAGACAGGAACTGGACACAAATAATGACAATCTGAACAGAACACCAGCAGAAGAAAGTTTAGACCTGACAGGGCCAATGGAGGCATCCACCCCCCAGAGAACACGGCCAGTCATTAAATAAAGAGAGCGGGCATCAAAGACTGTGGCCAAATTAAGAGCAAAGCTAAGGTATGCTGAGGAGAAATTCCTGATGCAGAATCTCTGTATGAGCAGCTGAAGGACAATTCATCAGTGACTCTGTACAAAGTATCAGAGGAGAAAAGAAAGGCCAGCTGTGAATTGGTTCCCACCAACCTAAAAACAGTTCCTGGGACACTGAAAATACACCAAGTGAGTCAACATTTATATTAATTATATGAGTAAATATGAAGAAATGTAATTAAATAAGTAAATGTAGTTGCAGAAGTTAAATAAATAACTTAAATTCCCCATGTAATTAACATGGAAAGCAGACCACACCAGAATCTGAAATAATCTCAAAAAAGAATGTATGTAACTTAGTCAATGTGTGATACTCCAATTCATCTTTGTCTTTTTGAATTCCACCCTAACAGCTGACATCAACAAAACCGGGAGTCATAAACACACGGGAGGTGTCATGCTTTTGTGGAAAAAATTGCCAGTGCTTTTCTGTAAATTGCCAAGTGTTCTCTGAGGGAAGAGATGAGGACCCTGACAGAACCGAAGCCACCATAGAGGTTGGACAGTGGGTCCTGGTTGAATACGATGGTGACTTGTTCCCTGGTACAGTCACACAGGTGAATTTTATTCTGTTAATTTATGTTAATATGTGAATATTTCTCCAGTTACATTATAGTACAAGCTGTCCAGCCAAAATGTGTAGAGACTATAAAAATGTTTCTTAAAACAGATTGCTGAAGGGCAGTATGAAGTCGACACCATGACTTGTGCAGGGGAGAACTGCTTCTATGTGCCGAGCATCAGATTTCCAGGAGAAAGGGTCTGGTACTATCGTCAGGACATATGGGACATAATCCCAGAACCACTTCCTGTCACCTCCTCTGCTAGACGTTTCTGCATTTTACCTGACATATGGGCGTTACATTTAAATGTTTCTCAGGACCACATGATGGTATGTTATACTAGAATGATAAGATTTATACTAATGGTTGTATATTTGTTAGTGCTACAGTGTAGGCTACATGACATGTTTCTTTATGAGCATAAGATTGTAACTGGTAAACTCAACACTTGTTAACACAAGGCATGGTACTGTGATGATTACGATAAATGAGAAAATGAAATGATAATGAAATAAATGTTCTTTTACAAATTGTACGTGTTTTAAATATGTAAAATAGGGTTAGGCATCAAACCCTGTTGACAAAGGGGTTTGATGCCTAACCAGCTAAATCTCATTTCCGAAACATTGATCCTCATTACCGAAATGACATTTTCATTACTGCAACATGTATCTTTTTTACAAATTGAGTAATAATTAGATAATCATATTTTGTTTTAAAATGTATATACAACACCATACTACATATACTACAATTTATACAACACTACTTATTTTAGGTTTGCTACATAACAAATGTGTATGTTATCTTTTAGTAAAACAATTAGATAAAAGAAATTGTAAATCATCACGTATGTTTCGGTAATGAGAGAAAATGAGGAAATTACAAAAAATAATAAATATGAAAAAGTACTCCAGAGTTTTACATAGCTTTGAGCATGAGTAATAAGAGTCTACTTTAACATTAGCCAAACATACACATTCTAACCATATATTTAATGTAATGTCATGTTGCGGTAATGATAATTTTTGATGGACTTCATCTAAAAATGTAAATAGTTATATAGGAAATATTTCTTTAAATCTTCTGAAAATAATGGTTATAGTAAGTTCAGACCTTAATCTTATATGTCCAAAAAGAAAATTGGCTGTAAGGGCATTTTAAAAATTCTGATGCTGGACACCTTCTAAACCTGGTTTTCGTGGGAGCAGTAGGCTAGTTGGAGCCGGTAACCTCCAGGATCTGTGCTAAGCTAGGCTAGCAGCGGGTGCGTCAGACAAGAGTTGCAACCTGCACGGAGATGAGAAGGGTATGTATGGACTTATTTAACTCTGGGGGATACGGTGAATACGCTAAAGTCCCAATAAGTCGGCGTGTTCCTTTAAGTTCTGTAGATTACACAGATTTTTTTTTAAGTCGATCTGGTTTAATCTATAGAAGGAGTTTGTTAAAGTATGACTCCTAGAAATGGCAAAAAATGCACTTAAATTGAACTGTAAACTCAAGAGTGGCTAACTTCCTGTTGAGTTTAGGGTACACCCCCAATAGGATTTTTAATATGTCTCAATGTTACATATCTGTACCAATTTCCTTTTGTGCATGTGAAATTTAAAGGAGGGGGCTTCAACTTTGAACATTTGTGGGTGCTATTAAGCCATATTGTAAGTTTTCGCCAGTTCGGATGCATTTGCAAATATTGATGAGTTTTCATGCACCTTAACTCCTTAAAAATGTGATTCTTTGGAGGGAATAATAATAAATTGTGCTTCGCTGCTGGTCAACAATATATTAAATATATTGAGAAAATATCCAAATATCTGAATCGTAAATGTAAAATACTTGTATTGTATTGAAACTTTTTTTATAGGAAAATTGCTCCGTGTTGGTTCATCAGTTTGTTTGTTTGTGGCCCACTTACCAGTCTCCTTTGCGACCCTGACCCTGTCAAGCCATTTGTCCAGCGGGCCGAGGCACTTGGCCAAGTATGTTTGGCTGCAGATCCAGTCCAGTGGAAGGATGACATCATTGGCTCCCACCCTTAGCACTGGATCTACTATGATGTAACCTCCACCCACTTTCTCTTTATCCCTGTCAAACAAAAAATAAATAAACACTCACAATTGACACATATCAGTTAATGCATGAACACCAAATGGATTGGGCATGCATGCCTGTACATGTAAAGAAGTAGCTCTAAATGATGGTCAATGCAATGGTTACAGTGTAAATTGACCAGGCACTGTAGTCCATTTATTGCGCTTGCACTTGTTTGTTAATTTCCATGTTCCAAGCAACAGTAAACAAAACACCACAGGAGAGTGTGTCATGCACAGATCTCTGATGCACAAGTTGTTCACTCGTACACACGTAAGCACAGTCTGTTTAAACCGCAGCATCACTGATGGTACCAGAGCACCCTAGGCCAAAGGTCAATGATCGATTTTATAATCGTTTCATCTGATCTGAGGCCATATGTTTTGGACACTCGGGTGAAGAGAGGGGCGGAGCTGTCAACCGATCACCATCTGGTGGTGAGTTGGGTCAGGGGGTGGGGGAAGACTCTGGACAGACCTGGTAAGCCCAAACGGGTAGTGCGGGTAAATTGGGAACGTCTGGAGGAGGCCCCTGTCCGACAGACTTTCAACTCACACCTCCGGCGGAGCTTTTCGTGCATCCCTGTGGAGGCTGGGGGCATTGAACCCGAGTGGACAATGTTCAAAGTTTCCATTGCTGAAGCTGCGGTGAGGAGCTGTGGTCTTAGGGTCTTAGGTGCCTCAAGGGGCGGTAACCCACGAACACCGTGGTGGACACCGGTGGTCAGGGAAGCCGTCCGACTGAAGAAGGAGTCTTTCCGGGATATGTTATCCCAGACGACTCCGGAGGCAGTTGCAAGGTACCGAAGGGCCCGAAGGGCTGCAGCCTCTGCCGTGAAAGAGGCAAAGCAGCGTGTGTGGGAAAAGTTCGGAGAAGACATGGAGAAGGACTTTCGGTCGGCACCAAGGTACTTCTGGAAAACCGTTCGCCACCTCAGGAGGGGGGAAGGGGGAACCATCCCAGCTGTGTACAGTAAGGATGGGACGCTGTTGACCTCAACTGAGGAGGTAATAGGGCGGTGGAAGGAGCACTTTGAGGAACTCCTAAATCCGACTAATACGCCCTCTATGGTAGAGGCAGAGCTGGAGGATGAGGGGGGATTGGCATCAATTTCCCTGGTGGAGGTTGCTGAGGTAGTTAAACAACTCCACAGTGGCAAAGCCCCAGGAATTGATGAGATCCGTCCAGAAATGTTTAAAGCTCTGGGTGTGGAGGGGTTGTCTTGGTTGACACGCCTCTTCAACATTGCGTGGAAGTCTGGGACGGTGCCTAAGGAGTGGCAGACCGGGGTGGTGGTTCCCCTTTTTAAAAAGGGGGACCAGAGGGTGTGTGCCAATTACAGGGGTATCACACTTCTCAGCCTCCCGGTAAAGTCTACTCCAAGGTGCTGGAAAGGAGGGTTCGGTCGATAGTCGAATCTCAGGTTGAAGAGGAACAATGCGGATTCCGTCCCTGGTCGTGGAACAACGGACCAGATCTTTACTCTCGCAAGGATCCTGGAGGGAGCCTGGGAGTATGCCCAACCAGTCTACATGTGTTGTGTGGATCTGGAGAAGGCGTATGACCGGGTGCCCCGGGAGATACTGTGGGAGGTGCTGCGGAGTACGGGGTGAGGGGGTCCCTTCTCAGGGCCATCCAATCTCTGTACGACCAAAGCGAGAGCTGTGTCCGGGTTCTCGGCAGTAAGTCGGACTCGTTTCAGGTGAGAGTTGGCCTCCGCCAGGGCTGCGCTTTGTCACCAATCCTGTTTGTAGTATTTATGGACAGGATATCGAGGCGTAGTCGGGGTGGAGAGGGGTTGCAGTTCGGTGGGCTGGGGATCTCATCGCTGCTTTTTGCAGATGATGTGGTCCTGATGGCATCATCGGCCTGTGACCTTCAGCACTCACTGGATCGGTTCGCAGCCGAGTGTGAAGCGGCTGGGATGAGGATCAGCACCTCTAAATCGGAGGCCATGGTTCTCAGCAGGAAACCGATGGAGTGCCTTCTCCAGGTAGGGAATGAGTCCTTACCCCAAGTGAAGGAGTTCAAGTACCTTGGGGTCTTGTTCGCGAGTGAGGGGACAATGGAGCGGGAGATTGGTCGGAGAATCGGCACAGCAGGTGCGGTATTACATTCAATTTATCGCACCGTTAGATGAAAAGAGAGCTGAGCCAGAAGGCAAAGCTCTCAATCTACCGGTCAGTTTTTGTTCCTACCCTCACCTATGGTCATGAAGGCTGGGTCATGACCGAAAGAACAAGATCCAGGGTACAAGCGGCCGAAATGGGTTTCCTCAGGAGGGTAGCTGGCGTCTCCCTTAGAGATAGGGTGAGAAGCTCAGTTATCCGTGAGGAGCTCGGAGTAGAGCCGCTGCTCCTTTGCGTCAAAAGGAGCCAGTTGAGGTGGTTCGGGCATCCGGTAAGGATGCCCCCTGGGCGCCTCCCTACGGAGGTGTTCCAGGTATGTCCAGCTGGGAGGAGGCCTCGGGGGAGACCCAGGACTAGGTGGAGGGATTATATCTCTAACCTGGCCTGGGAACGCCTCGGGATCCCCCAGTCGGAGCTGGTTAATGTGGCCCGGGAAAGGGAAGTTTGGGGTCCCCTGCTGGAGCTGCTACCCCCGCGACCCGACCCCGGATAAGCGGATGAAGATGGATGGATGGATGGATGGATCACTGATGCACGTTAAATATAAACCAATGGGTTACTGCTGCTGTTCACTACATCTGGACTGATGTTTTTCAGTGCAACAGTCTGGAGGGTGATCTGTTTCACTCAGTCCTTTTGTAAACTAGGTGTGGAGATAATTGTCACTTACTGTAACTGTCGCTGTGAACCAACCAGGTTAATCACATTGTTGATGCTCAAAATGCACATTTGTGGTTGGCGATTCTGAAACTTATATGTGCATCGGGGGCGCATTGTGTCTGGCCCACAGCCCTTATCGCTCTGTTTACCGTGTGTTCTGTGTTTTGCCGAACATCCAACAAGTGTCTGCTGGATACTCAAAAACTACTCATTTTTTTTTACAAAACAAGCTTTTATACAGATTTTGTGCCAGGTGTGATTATGTCTGGCTGCCTGATTAAGGTGCCACACCAACCTGCTGATCCTGGTGTGGCAGAGTATTTCCTACATTCCCAGATCAGCAACATTGTGTTAGGCTATGGTTCAAACCCAGCACACAGATAAAACAACCACGGACTAAGAGTGTAGATAAACAAAAGTGATTTTAATGAAAGTTAAGTTCATCAAGTAACGAAAAAATGAAAATACTAAGTAGGTTGGCTCCAGACTGGAGAGGGACTGAGGTGGGCAGGCAGTGGAATATCCAGACATTTCTTTTGCAGAAATCCAAACGAGGTGGTGGAAAACTGGAGGTGAAAGAGCTGGAGACACAGAACGCCATGGCAGCAGGTTGAGTGGTGTGGGTCGCACTGGTAGGTGCAACGATCTGGCGCTGATGGAGAGCCATGTCCAGGAATAAATACTGCCAGGTTGATAGTGGAATTAGATGCAGCTGCGCAGATAAGAATCAGTGGAAGCGCCCGCAGCTGTACGGAGAGGTAGATCTTCCAGCCACGCCCCTTGACCTACTTTCAGGCGAGTCTGCCATACACACTGATAGACACCACAAACACAGTGGACACACACACACATATACAGACACCACCGACAAAGTGGGGACAAAACAAGAGAGGAAAGGGACACAGAATGGGGAGAGAACAGTCGCCCATATAACAGTACCCCCCCTCAACGGTCGCTAGTCCGGGTGGTCAAGATGGAAATCCGTAATCAGCTGTGGATCCAAAACAAAACGTTTAGGAATCCAAGTCCTCTCCTCTGGTCCATAACCTTCCCAGTTGACTAGGTATTGGAGGCTCCTACCCCGCCTCCGAGAGTCCAGGAGCCTACCGACCGTGTAGGCCGGATGGTCGTCAATAAACCAAACAGGAGGAGGGGACCGGCGGACACAAAGGGCTGGAGGACACGTGAAACGTGAAAAGTTGGGTGAACCGTCATGGCTTGTGGCAACTTCAAACCAACTGCAGAGGGGTTAATAATGGACTCCACCACAAACAGACCCAAATACCGAGGCGACATCTTGCGTGACTCGGTCCAAAGAGGGATGTTCTTCGACGACAGCCACACCTCCTGGCCAGGATGAAACATGGCGGTCCGAAGCAAGGCTTCCCGAGTGTTGTGCCACACCTTCTGGCAGCGGCGAAGGTTCTCCTGAACCGACGGAACAGCCAATTCCTTCTCCTGAGCTTGAAACAAAGGGGGTTGATAACCCAAGGCCTCGAAAGTTGAAAGGCTGGTGGCAGAGGTGGTCAGGGAGTTGTGGGCATACTCTATCCAAGGCAGATGTTTGGCCCAGGAGGTTGGATGCTGAGCTGCCACACAACGAAGGGTCGCTTCGAGGTCTTGATTGGCTCTTTCCGTCTGCCCGTTGGTCTGGGGATGAAACCCTGAGGACAGACTTACAGAAGCACCTAATGCAGTACAAAAAAACTTTCCACACTCGAGAAGTAAACTGTGGGCCTCTATCAGACACGATGTCCACAGGTATTCCATGGGGACAGAATACATGTTGCTGTCTCACTGGCAGACGGTAATTTTGGTAATGCTATATAGTGGACAGATTTAGATTTAGAGAATATGTCCACGATGGTAAGTATAATATCATTACCTTCAGACTTGGGTAGGCCGGTAAAGAAATCCAGAGCTATGTGGGACCAGGGACAGCTGGGAACTGGGAGGGGTAGTAACAGCCCAGAAGGGGACTGATGGGAGGCTTTACCACGAGCACAGCTTGAACAGGCCGCCACAAACCCAGGGTGACACGCAAAGCGGGAGGTGTGGATCCACTGTAACGCCTGAGACCGGACTGTGTCAGGAACAAAGAAACAAGGTTGGGAGGTCCATTACCCGGTCCAGGGTCTGTGGCGAGTGCAGCCTTTTTTGCAGAAAGTTGAGTCTCTTTGTGGCTTGGATTTATGCCAAGTTGTTGTGGTCAGTCCAGACCACGAACGGCTGTTCAGCTCCATCCAGCGCCACCATTCTTCTAGGGAAAGTTTGACCGCCAGTAGCTCCCGGTTTCCAACGTCGTAGTTTCTTTCTGTGGGAGACAACTTCTTGGAAAAAAAAGCACAAGGGTGAAGCTTTTGGTCAGTGGGGGAGCGCTGGGAGAGGACTGCTCCCACACCTGAGTCTGACGCGTCCACCTCCACAATAAACAGCAGTGAGGTATCAGGATGCATCAACACGGGGGAGGTAGAAAACAGTTCCTTCAACACTCCAACCGCCTGCTCTGCTTCAGGGGACCACAGGAAAGGGACTTTAGGGGACGTGAGTCTAGTTAAAGGTGCCACCACTTTACTAAAACTCTTAATGAACCTACGGTAAAAATTTGCAAAGCCCAAAAACCGTTGAAGTTGCTTATGGTTGGTGGGAGTGGGCTACTCTGTAACTGCCCGGATCTTCTCGGGGTCCGCCTTCACCTGCCCGCTCTCAATGATAAAACCAAGGAATGATGTTGACTGTTTGTGGAACTCACACTTTTCTGCTTTGACGTACAGCTTATTCTCCAAGAGTCGTTAAAGGACTTGACGAACGTGTGACTCATGCTCCTCGGGGGACTTGGAAAAAACAAGAATATCATCAAGGTAAGCAAAGACAAAACGGTTCAAAAAATCCCTAAGAACATCATTCACCATGGCTTGGAAAACGGCAGGGGCGTTAGAGAGCCCAAAAGGCATGACTAAGTACTCAAAATGTCCTAGTGGAGTGTTGAATGCGGTTTTCCACTCAACTCCCTTTCGGAATCTGACGAGGTGATAGGCGTACCTAAGGTCGAGCTTGGAGAACACTGTGGCGCCATGCGCGTGATTACGGTGATGTTGTTTAAACCCCGGAAGTCGATACAGGGGCGTAAAGACTTCTTTCTTTTCTACGAAGAAGAATCCAGCACCCAAAGGAGACGACGAGGGACGGATTATGCCAGAGGCCAGAGAATCCCCAATATACTGATCCATAGCCTCTCTTTCAGGTCGGGACAGATTGTATAAGCGACTAGAGGGCAAGGGAGCACCAGGAAGCAATTCTATGGGGTAATCATAGGGTCTATGAGGTGGTAGAGACAGCGCCTTGTCCTTACTGAAGACCTCAGCTAGGTCATGGTATACGGACAGATGACAGATCGGGAGGAGCAATGGGATGAGTTGGGTTATTTTTAGTGGGTGGAACAGCTGACCTAAGACACTCCGAATGGCAGTGAGTGCTCCAACTGAGAATGGTGTGATGAGTCCAGTCAATGTGTGGGTTGTGAAAAGCCAGCCAGGGGTAGCCAAGGATTATGGGGGTAGCTGAGTCGGACATGATTCTTAACTGAATGCTTTCACAGTGGTTGCCAGAAATCACTAAGGAAACAGGGGTGGTTTGATGAGTTATTTCTGCAAGGAGGCGCCCATCAAGGGCTGTGACACGAAGGGGGGTTGGTAGTGGCTCAACGGGGATTTCAGCTTGTGTAACCAACTGATGACTAATGAAGTTGTCCTCAGCACCTGAATCTATGAGAGCTGAGAGTGGCAGGAACTGATTCTGGAAACGTAAAGTAACTGGAACTTGTAACCGGGGAATGATGGGTTCAGGATCCAATTCAGGGCTCGCAAGTAGACCCACCTTTACAAGCGAGCCTTGTCTTTTGGTCTTTTAGGGCATGTTGCCAGAATGTGTGTGGCGTCCCCACTGTATAGGCACTCACCCGCCTGGAGGCGTTGTTGCTGCACTGTAGGAGGTAGCCAAGTTCGACCCACTTGCATTGGTTCTTCCCCCGTCCTGGGGATGGGGCCTGGAACAGGAGGCAGCCGAGTCCGGGGAGGTGAGGCTCGGGAGGTTGAAGGCTGGGAAACTCGTCCTCCGAGGTGTGGCCGACCGCCTCTCTCCCTACGCCTTTCGTTTGGACAGGGAAACGAGAGAATGTAAGTCAGCTGGCTCGTCACGGGTAGCCACCGTTTAGGAATGCCCCTCGAAGTACCTCTTTGTTCCACTTGGAATCCGCTGCCAACGTCCAAAACTCAATTGAGTACTCCACCACACTGTTAGAGCCCTGCTTCAGATTAAATAATCTTTTGGAAGAATTTCCCACAGTGTCAGGATGGTCAAAAACTCTTCTGCCATCTTCAATTTGGCAGAAAAATCAGCAAAAGTTAGTCCAGTCAAAGTTTGGTTTGAGCACACAGCCTCAGCCCACACCAGAGCTCTCCCTCTCAGCAACCCCAGAACATAATGTACCTTTGATGAGTCAGTAGAAAAAGACAGTGGTCTCTGTCGAAAAATCAACTCGCACTGTAGCAAAAACCCCCAGCACATGTCCAATTCTCCATAGAACGGCTTTGGCGACGTGACAGGGGGTTCTCGATGGAGCGGAGCCTGTGCCATGTCCAAGGTAACCACTTGGGGTGCGACAAACTGGGGATCAGAGAGAGATGGAGAACTGACAACAGACCACTTTGAAACTTGAGCGGTTAGCTGAGTCACCTGATTTAGCAGTTGGTGGTTGTTTTCCAATAACGTCCGAATCAATTGGTCATGTTGTCCCAGCAAAGTTCCTTGAGTCTGGATTGCTCGCTGGAAACTTTCCTCGTTCGCCTCGTGTTGTTTCTCTGTAGGGTCCATGGCCAGATCGTTCTGTTAGGCTATGGTTCAAACCCAGCACACAGAGAAAACAACCACGGACTAAGAGTGTAGATAAACAAAAGTGATTTTAATGAAAGTTAAGTTCATCAAGTAACGAAAAAATGAAAATACTAAGGTCGGCTCCAGACTGGAGAGGGACTGAGGCGGGCAGGCAGTGGAATATCCAGACGTTTCTTTTGCAGGAATCCAAACGAAGTGGTGGAAAACTGGAGGTGAAAGAGCTGGAGACACTGAACGCCACGGCAGCAGGTTGAGTGGTGTGGGTTGCACTGGTAGGTGCAACGATCGGGCGCCAATGGAGAGCCATGCCCAGGAATAAATACTGCCAGGTTGGTAGTGGAATTAGATGCAGCTGCACAGGTAAGAAACAGTGGAAGCACCCACAGCTGTACGGAGAGGTAGATCTTCCAGCCGCGCCCCTTGACCTACTTTCAGGCGAGTCTGCCATACACACCGGCAGACAACACAAACACAGTGGACACACACACACACATACATACATCACCGACAATGTGGGGACAAAACAAGGGAGGAAAGGGACACAGAATGGGGAGAGAACAGCCGCCCACATAACACATTGACTATTAGCTCTTCATTTTAAATTTGTGGCTGTAAAATAGTTGTAGATATGTAATTAAGTTATATTTTTATATCTATTTTTACGGTTCCACCTACTACCTAAAGGGCCTTTCAGACCAAAGGTGGCAGCACACCGCTGCGCTCTGAAAGCCATTGTTTCCAATGGCTAGCGCCGCGCCACGACAGCGTTTCGCTGCATTAAGCAAAGTGCGGGTAAAATTCAACCTGGTTGAACTTTCGGCGCAGCGTGCTGTAGATGTGCGTTGACTGAAAGGCCCTTAAGATGCTGGACCCCCCGTAATGTATGACTGAAGAGTTTGCCCTCATTCACTTTGCTATAAACTTAATTTATGTAGCATATATTCAATTGTCCACTTTTAAATTCTACGAATAGGTGGTGAATGATACTTCCTCTGAAGTCTTCAGTTTCTGAGCTTGTACAGTAGCTTCTCTTTTAGAATAATATAGCTACCTTCCTCAGAAATCCCATAGTCCATTAGAGCTGTTGGGACTTTTATTTTTAATAAGCAGACTCCAAATGCAATTTCCTCTGGTTAGTCAAAATATGTGTTTCTGTCCTCTCAATATTAAGGGGAGTTTAGTTTGCTGCTAAGATGCGATCATGATCAGTAGCATGTGCACATACCCAGATATGACAAACTGCATATTAACTAATAACTTCAAGTGACTATATGTAACTTTTTAGTTTCTGAAGCTCTGTCATTTTTTATCTAGTGATCTTAAATGACCTGTAACAGCAAATGAGAATTACAGTGAAAAGAACACTATTTTAACGTAGTTTTATTAATGCCGTTGCCTGGGTCCAATTTTTCCCGCAAAGTCACAGAATCTTTTACGGCAGGTAGACGGAGCTACAGCAACACATTCTGAAGGGTCACAAATTTCTTTGTAACACCAGAAAAGCCTGTGTTAGTGTATCCAGCCAGGTAAAAGGTAGCAGGAGATTTCTAGGCTAGGCCTAATTGTATTTTATTGTTATTTTAGAAGTTATCTGTTGTAGTTATGGCTGATACTGGGGCAGGACCATCACAGGAAAGAAGGAAATTAAATGAAGAACTAAAAGCTAACACGGAAAGTGAAAGACGACAGGCGAAAACGCGAGTCAACTTCGGGGGATTGTAAATGACTCAAAACCCACCCCAAATTGGCCCTCAGGTATGTAATATATCTATTTCATTCATAAAATGACTTTACAATGCGCGATGTGGTTGTACTTCAGTAGCCAACATTAAATTACGTCCCTCCTTCCATTTAGCACGGACGTGTTATTCCTTTTAGTTCGTGTTTCTGTTGGCCTACTATTTTCTTTGCCCTTGTCCCCCTGTACTTGTGTAAAGCGTCCTTGGGTTTTATTCAATGAGCTATATTAATCTATGTTATTATTACGTTGGTTGGTACAACAATCTCTTAATGCTTTAGCTCGTGACACAGTGACAGTGATACCCGGTTTAGCTCACGAGACACAAGTAGGCTAAGTTACTGTATGCAACACTTGAAATTAGAGAGGCACCGATTACAATTTTCTAGGCCGATTCCAATTTTCTTTTTGTTAGGACAGCCGATACCAATTTTAGCCGATTCCGATTTAATTTTTTCTAATCTCTTTACAGCACACACAAATATTTATTTTCTATCTTTTCTTTAATAGAACATTTTACACAGAACATAGCGAGCGAGCAGGTACGCGCAACACGGCGGAAAAGTTGAGAGAAAGGAGAAAGAGACTGTGCTGTGGCGTCCGTGTGTGCGTGCGTCCTTGAACTGTAACTCGTATAACTTCTGTTGTCCGTTAATTGTAGCGTTCACTGGCATGAAATCGGCATATGTCAGACTGACCTGCCGGTCGCCGGTCATGGCCGAGCACGTGAAAACCGGCCAATTCCGGTCAACGGCCGGTCTATCGGTGCATCTCTACTTGAAATGCAACGATGCATCTGTAACGTTTAAAAAACACTACCGCTTTTGTCCAAAGCGGCCACTAGAATCAACACACACTGAACGTTACATATCGCCATTTTAAAGGTGCTCTAAGCGATGTTGGGTGACGTCACTTCTTGTTGACGTTCAAAGTATTTTCAAACAAAACTGAGGCTAGCTCGCCCCTCCCTCCTCCTCACCCAGTCCCCCCCCCCTCCCCTCCGCGCACTTACCCCCCGACCCCCACCCGCAAATCCTTCTTGTCAGTTATTGGCCGGAACACTGTTTATGTTTGGTGGTGCAGGTTGGCCAGTTTGTTTTTGTTGCCGTTTGTGGAGCCTGGGCTGTCTGCAGAGACCACGTTTTTTTTACAGTGTGTTCAGGGGACAGGCAGCTAGCACATAGTGAGATGTTTACTGTATCTGACAAAAAAACGTCACATCGTTTAGAGCACCTTTAAGTAATAAAGGGAAGTGACAGTACAGAAGTACTAAACAGTAGTAATAAAATATCAAGTATATGATATACACTAATTATTGAATATATAATAATGCAGTAGTGGTGACAAAGCAACTTACCCACAGGAGAAGTAATACTGGTAGGATCCAGCCACCATTAGGTCCAGTCTGCAGTATTTATCACAGTCATCCTCTTGGCCGTTTGGGTAGACCCAGTCCAAAGGACGGAACTTTAGGCGATCAAACTTGTGGCCTTTTGCAGGGTAGTTGGTGTAGACCTGGACTTCCGTACCCTGGAGGGTAGGGCCAAGACGGAACTGCAACTCAAAGCCTGAAGACAGCAGGAGAAATGAGGACTTCCAGAATACACTGTTAACCCATGGTGCAAGTCCGGCTGTATTTCACCTGTTTACAATAAGGGTTCTTTTAAATTACTAATTAATTCAATTTGAATGCAGCATTGGGTATGAGTATAACCATTCCTTTCCTCATTTATGTTAAATCTAAAATAAAGAGCCTTGCTCCGTGTGAAACTTCCTGACTGAATAACAGGTTGAAAAGATGAATGATTGGCATAATCAGATAGCCTTGCATTGAAAAGACCAGACTGGAAAAAAAGTGACCCATTTGCAGGACCACATTTTGAAAGGTTAAACATGTAAGACATGGTGAGTGTATTGAATTATTTAGGTTTAGTACAGTTGCATTGTACTTCTAGCTGAAAATATAACGGTGCTATATATTTGTGGTGTAGTGTGTGCAGCACATGCTTCGCTTTAAGTGCATAGTAGTCCTACCTTGTTCCAGACGGAACAAACCTCGCTCCAGTCTCTCCATGGCAATGGGCAATGAGCAGCAGCAGCAGCGGACCTGTGCTCGGTCAGCTGACCTATATGCTGTCCTGTTCTATTTAGGCTGGAGAGAGAGACAGCACTGACATAGCCTGGTAACATGAGACAGCTCTGCACACTTTATGGAGGACCTTGTCTGTCAAACCATTGATACATAATAAAAAGTAAATAGATTTTTTTGTTACTAAAACTGCCTTCCCATGAACAAGCCTTTATGCTTACAGGCTCCCTCGGATTGGAATAACCTACACTGTTAGAAAAGTCCGTAGAAATACGGGCTAATATACTGTGTATACAGGAATTTTCTGGTAAAGGTGTTTTTCCGTATTTTGAATTTTTGGATTAACAGAAATGTCCGTTAGAGGTACAGAGGATATACTGTAAATCTACAGAATTTTAAATTTTTGGATTAACAGAAATGTCCGTACATGTCAAACATGTAAATGAAGACACTCATCAGCAGTAGGTAGTAGGGATGCACCGATTACAATTTTCTAGACTGATTCCGATTTTCTTTTTGTTAGGCCAGCCGATTCCGATTTAATTTTTTCTAACCACTTTACAGCACACACACACACACACACATATATATGTATCTATCTCTATATCTCTATATCTCTGTATCTCTCTCTTTTCTTTTAATAGAACATTTTGCACAGAACATTTTTTGAACAGATAATGGATCACTATAAAATAGAACTATATAAATGACTCTTGGTGTGGGAAATTCACACACATCTAAAGTGCAACGTTGGAACCATTTCCTTCTTTTCATATCCAACTACAAAAATGTGATTTTGGTTTTTGGTGTCGTCCCTCCACGCCCTACTCTTTCCTTGCAGGTGTTGCATATTGCAAACTTGCTGCACACACGCTGAAGAATTCCCAAACAGCTGACATGTTGCAGGTTAATTCACGAGGTTCCTACATGTGCGAGAATAGCGCGGACAAGCGCTTCACACCGCGAGCGGCTACGCGCAACACGGCGGAAAAGTTGAGAGAAAGGAGAAAGAGACTGTGCTGTGGCGTCCGTGTGTGCGTGCGTCCTTGAACTGTAACTCGTATAACTTCTGTTGTCCGTTAATTGTAGCGTTCACTGGCATGAAATCGGCATATGTCAGACTGACCTGCCGGTCGCCGGTCATGGCCGAGCACGTGAAAACCGGCCAATTCCGGTCACCGGCCGGTCTATCGGTGCATCTCTACGATGCATCTGTAACGTTTAAAAAACACTGCCGCTTTGGCCACTAGAAACAACACACACTGAAAGTTACATATATACATTCACCGGAGGTCTATCGGTGCATCTCTAGTAGGTAGTAGTTATTTTAGCTATAGTGCGTAGTTTCTGTCTCCCCCATGAGGAATTCTAAGTAGGGCTGTCAAACGATTAAAATGTTTTAATCGCGATTAATCGCTGAAGTTCTATAGTTAATTGCAATTAATCACATGTTTTATCACAATTAAAATTCTGTTATTTTGCATTTCAGAACTGTTTTTAAGTACATAATAACAATGGAAAGCAATTCTTACCAGTGTATCTTGATTGGGAATCAAATGAATGCAAAGAAAGTGACTTTATGAACTTGACTATTATTTATTTACTGTAAAAAAAATTGTGAATCTGTCATTATTGCACAATTCCTCCAAGTCCTTAACCTAACCTTAACCTTGCTTATACAGTACAAACAAAATGGTCCAAAAAC
Source organism: Sander vitreus (assembly GCF_031162955.1). NCBI lineage: Eukaryota > Metazoa > Chordata > Actinopteri > Perciformes > Percidae > Sander > Sander vitreus. The sequence continues at coordinate 445,431 of NC_135876.1, read as the reverse complement.
CAGATGCCACAGCAGGACATTTAACCTTTACATTTTTAACAAGGATTGAGAACAATTGACTGAGATGTAACACTAACAACCAACGTTAAGGCAAACGAGTGTAAAGTCCAGCCAGAGTCCATCTAGTGTTCAGTAACTCCTAAATAATGTAGATTCCTCACTGACGTCCAGTGATCAGCGGTTAATGAGACAGAGTTTGGACTCTGCAGCAGTTCCAGTTTAGCTGCTTTCTCCGTGTCATACAGGCTGTGTATGGTGAAACTACTGTCCCCCTCGATGGCAGTGTATAAGACGGGTCGGAACATGCCAACCGTAGTATGTCTTTAAGACCTGAGTCCTCTACGATGCTGACAGGTCTGCAGTTAGTTGCCACCCGTTTTGCAAGAGCTGTAGTAATCTTTTTGGATTTGGTTTCATCCACAGGTCGGCAAGTAGCACTCTCCAAAATACTGCTTTGCCTGAGCCCGCTAGCATCAACCTGAGTCACATTAATATGCTTAGCTCGTAGCTGGTAGCTCCAGCTTGACGTGCTTCGGTGATATTTTAATTTGGCTTTACACAACGTGCATATGGTTTAGACTTGTCTACGAGCCGTCTGGGAGTTTTTTTAAAAGAAAAGCGCCATCAGAAGTGTGTTGCTGCTGTCTTTCTCCATGCCGGCAGCCTGCCTGCATTCTGCAGCAGAAGATGTGTTGGAAGTGGAAAATAAATTAATCGCATGCCGGCATGCGATTAATGCGATTAAAAAAAATTAATCGCATTGCGTCGCCCCTTAATCGCATCGCGATTAACGCGTTAACGCGTTAACGCTGACAGCCCTAATTCTAAGTAATGACAACAACACTGTCAGCGCGTCCACATGGTACAAGCCTTACGTGATCGCGCACGCGCATCAGATCATTTAAGGCATACAGCTATGACTGGTCTTTAAATGCCATGGTTGAACATTTTTCATCTGGAGACCATAGTAAAAACACCTTTTTGTCATGCATTGGTTTATTTTATGGTTTTGGACTATTCATCTATTCTAGTGTAAAGAAAACATTTGTGTCTGTAGATTTCTCTTAAATTCACCAAACATAATACAAAAATATTTGTCTTAACTAGGGAGGTTTTGTTTTACCCTATTCACCTGTAGTGTCTTCAAAATGTACAAATTAAAACTTTATTTTTATTATTATTATTCAGTGGGTTTTACATCTTATTTCTATGTAGTCTGTTTTCATCTTCTTAACTCTTCATGTGTCTGTATCTCTTCAGCTTAGTTTAAGACCTCCAGTATTCATAGAAATTAAGAACATAACCTTGCGTGACCACTTTTAATCTGCTTTATCATTACATACATTTGTGTTGTTTTTGTTTTTGCCTCTGTACTCCAGCATACAGTACAGTACAGCATATCAGAATCAGAATCAGAAAAGGTTTTATTGCCACAATAAGTGCACTTATGTGGAATTTGCCTTGGTGAAAGGTACATGCATATATACGAATATATAGTAAGTGGAATGGGCAGATGGAGGTTGGTGCAAATGTAGTGACTAGGAATGGGAGGGGGGGGGGGTATAGAGTCAATAGGTGCTTTCCGACCGGATAGTACTTGTACTTTTTAGAGGAAAAGTACACTTCTAAGCAGTTCTAAGAACTACTCTCCCCCAAAATCTTTTTTTCCGTTTGCATTCCCACTGGCCCAGTGGCCATAGGGACTGGTAGGAGGGGTAAGGGAGGGACACAAGCACGGCAACGGTCTTTATAGCATCGTCACTAGACCTTAGCGCCACATACGACAACAACAAAGCAACATGGAGGAGGCCGTACATGGCCAGCAGTGCCTGCACCTCCTCAGTCCACTTTTCTGAGTTCCGCATTCCGTCCATTCTCGTAGTAATTCACGTAATGTTTTGCTCAACACAGACGGGGCTTTATTATACTCGGAACAGACCCCGCCTCTTCCTACTGCGCTGTGGACGTGTGTGTGTGTGTGTGTGTGTGTGTGTGTGTGTGTGTGTGTGTGTGTGTGTGTGTGTGTGTGTGTGACGGCTGGCGAGCCACAGGACACGCTTGTGGAGTTTAACTCCGAAAAGACAGTTAACCACAGGTTCCCGTTAATCTGATGATGGACATGTGTTGTGATATTTAAACAAACGAACCGTCAACGGTGAAATAAAAGCCTCTTATTTACGAGAGCGGTCTGAGAGACCTCCAGCTACAGCGAGGTGTCTGTGTGTGTGTGTATGTGTGTGTGTGTGTGTGTGTGTGTGTGTGTGTGTGTGTGTGTGTGTGTCCGGTCTGAGAGACCTCCAGCTTACAGCGAGGTGTCTGAGCATGACTGGCCCAGCCACGAGCTAGAAGCCGGGGCAGGTGCCTACTGGCTGTCGCCTCACTTCATGGAGCTTCTGAACTCCGAAAAACTTTGAAGCAAATTGTCAATTCGGCATCAATTTTAACAAGACTGCCTATATTCGAAATCTAAACAGTTAATTTCTCTCCTAAAACGTTGTCAGAAGTGAATTTAATGATGAATAAGATGGTGAAAAATGTTAAAAATGTTCCGTTGTTGCTCTGCCTGCAAGTTTCCGAGTTGGCAGTGGGCGGGACTTATAAGTTCGACCAATCAAGTCCACCTAGGAAAAGGGAAAAGGGAAAAGACCCTGCTCTGGAGTAGGAGCTAAAAAAGTACGCTACTGAGGCCAGAGGAACTTAAAAATCCCCAAACTTTTCCTGTCGAAACACGACAAAAAAAGTGTTCTAGGAATGTTTAGTTCTAAGAACTGCAAAAATCCCTCCGGTCGGAAAGCCCCTAATGTCAGTGGGGGTCCTGGGTCTTGTTAATGAGGCTGACTGCAAAGGGGAAGAAACTGTTTTTATGTCGAGAGGTTTTGGTCCTGATGGGCGGCAGCCTCCTGCCAGAGGGGGGGGGAGTTCCAACTGTTTGTATCCGGGGAGAAAGGGATCGGCTACAATCTTTCCTGCCCGCCTCAGCGTCCTGGAGGCGTACAGGTCCTGGAGAGACGGCAGATTGCAGCCAATCACCTTCTCAGCAGAGCTGATGATACACTGCAGCAGGGTTCAAAATTAACTTTTTGGTCCAGCAGCCAAATGGCTAATGAATGTTGAAATGTTACCAGCCACTCAATAGATTACCATTGTTTTTTTTAAACTGGTGAGTGAAGCAACTACCAGCCACTTGCATATTTTACCAGGATTTGACTAGTCGATGGTGCTAATGTCTTTACAGACACAGATACAGATAGAGCATTTATTAACCCTTGTATTGTCCTCGGGTCAAATTTGATGCGTCAATGTTTTTTTATATCACAAATATGGGTTTCTTTCAACCAAATTGCCTAAAAATAACATAGATGCATGGATGTACGTTGTATTGAACCCATACGATGTTCTTTGCAGGTAAAATGAATGATTACTTCCATTGAATTTTGGGTGTTTTATTCAATTTGAAAACATTTGAAAAACATTTTTTTTTTTTAAAGGTTTTAAAACCGTTTCCAGACTAAACTTTGACATAAACCAGTTTGTGATTTTACTCAACATTCTCTAAACTAAACTATTAGTCACTCAGAAATCAGGTAACATGTCATTTATATAAGGTTTATTGATACTTTTTTTTTATTTTGAAGGAAAACAACAAGTTCCTGGTCGACTGGGAGACAACACAAGGGTTAATCCTTTACAGGAAATGACTTCAGCTTCAAGACAAACATAACACCACACATTTCCTCAAATATCTTCCATACCTAATACTGTAAGTTCAAATACAATACATAAATACTACTACCATAAGTGCATAGTTATTTCTGTGCATTATAAAACCTTCTAGCCGCTGGTAAGAAGGACTTCCTGTATCTCTCAGACTTGCACCATGGTGTAATCAGTCTCTGACTGAAGGTGCTGCTGTTAATCACCTTCAGGTCATGGAGTGGGTATGCATGGTTGGTCATTATTGTTCCCAGTTTGTTAAATGTTCTGACCTCTGCCACCTGCTGGACCATCTGTAGTTCAGCCCCCAACCACCGAGCCAGCCTTCTTGATCAGTTTGAGTTGGCAGGTGTTAAATGACCTTAGCCTCCTTAGAAAATAAAGTTGGCTTTGTTCCTTACGGTACACCGCCTCCATATGGCTCCTCCAGTCCAGCTTACTGTCAAGCTGCACACCAAGATACCTGTGGTTGGCGACCCTACCCTTGTCCTTGGCAGTGGCAACAGCGTACCAGATGGAGATGGAGCAGGTGAGGATGGACTCGATGATGGTGGTGTAGAAGTGCACCATCATCTTTGAGAGGTTGAACTTCTTCAGCTGGCGCAGGAAGTACATCCTCTGCTGTGCTTCCCGCAGCGCTCACTTGCGGTCCTGGGAGATGATGGAGCCCAGGAAGCGAAAGGTCTCCACAGTGTTGACTGTGGAGTCATCCAGGGTGATGGGGGGCGGGTGGGGCTGCATCCTTCCTATGGTCCACAACCATCTCCACTGTCTTAAAACAATGCAAGGTTTAAAAGAAGATGCCACTTTGGGCTTTTATACATATAAAGGTGGGAGTAATTGATAAACTGAAGATTGCAGTCATTCTACATTGTTGCTATTCATAAAGGGTGTCCAAACTTTTCTTAAAGAGATTTGATAATGGGTCCTTCTGACATTTTTTTAACAATAAAAGTTACATACAAATGCACTGATCCATAACAATTTTTATTTTCATTGTCTCAATTATCTTTTTTTATGGTAATGTAACCAAATCAACACCACTCAGATGTGAACAAATCTAAAAAAAACAAAAAAAAAACAGTTCTGCCTTACTTTTACGTCTGTAGTCAGATAACCAAACATACTGTATGGAATATCTTAAACTTGAAGTTGATAAATACATTAACCTCATGTTCATTTTAAACATGACTTATTATAAGTAATGCAAAGTTTGTTAACATTTAAGCTTACAACATATGACTTTGCGCTTGTCCTTCACAAACCGAGGCTGCGGACCGTATGACATCTGGCCGCGAGCCATGATTGGCCCCCAGGTCGGACTTTGGACATGCCTGGGCTACACCATTTAGCTCAGTTATGGGCTGCCGTATTCATTGTAAACTCCAACTGTTTAGCTATTGAGGTCATAATCTGCTTACTGACAGGGTCTCAGACATGTTGTCTTTTTCTTTTCTTTTAAAGATTTTTGGTAGGCTAATACCTTTTTTTTATGAGGTATTTGACATACAAAATGTTCTGGGGTAGGATCACCCAGACCCTCGGGTTATAATGTGCCCCCCCCCCCCCAAACGAACTTTTGATTTTTGAATAAAATGACACAAACAATAACAAGTTGTGGTGTGTGCAGGACTCTGTTAAAAACACTCTATGACTCTGTAGTTGCATCTGAAATCTTGCTGGGGAGCTGGGAGCACAGAGAGGGACAGGAAAAGACTCAACAGACTGGTGAAGAGGGCTAGCTCTGTTCTGGTCTGCCCTCTGGACACCATAGAGGAGGTGGGGAGAGGAGGATGTTAGCCACGCTGGCATCAATCATGGGCATCATCGCTTATACATGGTAATAAGTTGGTGTTGGAAACGTGGGGAAAAAAAGTGACAAAAACATTTTTTTTAAAAGTGCGAAAAAAAAGTGACAAAAAACATCAGCAAATGTGTCAAAAAATAAATAAATAAATAAAAATAAATAAATATATATATATATATATATATATATGTATATATATATATACTATATATATATATATATATATATATATATATATATATATATATATATATATATATATATATATATAAGTATTAATTTTGACACAGAAGGACAACAAGTGCATGGCCTGGGGCCCGGATAGTCAGCTGGTAGAGGGGCGCCCATATATAAAGGTTTACTCCTCGATGCAGTGGGCCAGGGTTTGACTCTGACCTGCGGCCATTTGCTGCATGTCATTTCCCCCCCTCTCCCCTTTCATGTCTACATCTGTCCTGTCAATAAAGTACGGTGGCCCTGAAGTGCAAATCACAACAGCAAATAGAAAAACACAACGGCAAATCATAAAACACAACGGCAAATATGAAAACACGACAGCAAATATGAAAACACAACAGCAAATATGAAAACACGACAGCAAAACACGACAGCAAATATGAAAACACGACAGCAAAACACAACAGCAAATATGAAAACACGACAGCAAATATGAAAACACGACGGCAAATATGAAAACACAACAGCAAATAGGAAAACAAAACGGCATTAACTTCTACCAGAAAAGGTAGGGCCTATCTAGTAGAGGACGGAGCCTCCTGAAAGGACAGACGGACTGTCTCTTTGTTAAAAGTAGGCGCTTTTCCGTGTTTTTCACTTCTCCTTCCTGTTAAAAGAGAGACAGTCCGTCTGTCCAATCAGGAGGCTCCGTCCTCTGCTAGATAGGCCCTACCTTTTCCTGTAGAAGTTAATGCTGTCGTGTTTTCATATTTGCTGTCGTGTTTTCATGTTTGCTGTCGTGTTTTCCTATTTTCTGTCGTGTTTTCCTATTTGCCGTTGTGTTTTATGATTTGTTGAAGTGTTTTCATATTTTCTGTCGTGTTTTCCTATTTTGCTGTCGTGTTTTCATATTTGCTGTCGTGTTTTCCTATTTCCTGTCGTGTTTTCATATTTGCTGTCGTGTTTTCCTATTTCCTGTCGTGTTTTCATATTTGCTGTCGTGTTTTCCTATTTCCTGTCGTGTTTTCATATTTGCCGTTGTGTTTTATGATTTGCTGTTGTGATTTGCACTTCGGGGCCACCGTAATAAAGGCCTAAAAATTCCCCAAAAAAATTATCTTTAAAAAATAACAAGTGCATAGTCGACCAGAAGACAACACAAGGGTTAAGTTAAAAACACAACCTGGAGAATATCTCCATCTGGTCCACTAGGGGCAGATATGATATGTTATCATGTATGTTATGAAGAAAAACGGAGAAGAAGAAATGGCGTGAGACTCCCAGAATGCCATTGGTTGAACTGTAGCGAACTCGAGTAAACCAACCCACCAACGGGACGGGTCGTTGTGTCAGAAACATGGCGACTTTCAGTAAATATCTGACAGCGAAAAACTCCTCAATAGCAGGCGGTGTTTTGCTGGTTTTGTACCTGCTGAAACACAGAAGACGGACGCTCAAACGGGACGGGTAAGTGGGCGGCAGTGTGGAATGTTGAGGTTTGCTTTGAAACGCAGAAAGCGTTAGTTTGTGTCGGCTGCCTGTCATGATGCTAACGTTAGTTAGCTAGCAGCTGCTAGCTTCCGAGTCTGACCTGTCTTCTGACAGGTGGAGGCGACCTGCCGCTGGGACACTCCTGAATTCACTTCCATTTTTGTTGTGGGCAGGCTTTGCTAACTGATCCGACCAGTTCAAATGCCAGTAAAACGGCCAAACAACGAACGTCTTTGTTTTACAGAAATCACGAACGCTAATGGATTGCTCCATGAATGACCGATTGGTGTAACTTTGTGTGACTCATTTTGTAAAAACTTAATTTCTGAAGTATCGTATCGTGTCGTTGTGTTGAGCTGTCGATGGGTTTGGTAGTTATTTTAATCCCTGACATTGCTCTAAAAAAGTGATAAAATGGAGAAAAGACACGCCAAACTCCATTTTGAAAATAGCTAGTTGAAGTGTCTTTCTTATCAGTAAAAGTTCATTTTACCGTAGAAAATAGCACTCAATTAGGAATCCTTGTAAGCCACTTGTAAATACTATTGAACGTAACATAATAAATAAAAAAGTTTGTAAATGCTATGCTATAAAAATACGTTTAAAATAGGAATTCAAGAGAGGAAAAAAAGTCGCTTAGATTGACACAGCTGTCTCTGACCCTGAAGTTATCTAAATACTATTTGTTGAACTACTGGCACAAGTCTTTCAAAAGCATGTAGCATGTACACAACCTAGCCTAATTAAAACAAATGAATTGCGATCATGCATGGCAAGGGAAATTAGTCAGGCACTGGGAACGTTATCTGTTACACAAACATAGATATAACAGTGACCAATTGTTAATTGTTCATTTTAATGTCATTTGTGTGCTCCTCAAACATCACTTCTGACCCACTAGAAGTGTGGCGGTGTCTGCATCTGCAGAGAGCCTGCCCTCTGCCTGGATTTTCTCTGTGTGGTTTAATTATTAATCTTTCTTTGCAGTAGAAAAGAAGGCTCCGCTCTAGTACTGAACAATGAGGTATGTCAATCTGATTTTCTTTTGTCTATAAAAAGCCTTCTATGAAATCTCCAAACATTTTCATGGTAAATTGTAGTTGTATCACAGTCCACCTTTATGTTTCGTCATTCAGAAAGATGGCAAAAAAGACCGTGCAGCAGTGGACAAGGTTTTCTTCCTCCGAGTCTTCCGGATTGTGCGGATCATGGTACCTCGACTTTTCTGCAAGGAGGTAAGGCATGGATCTGCTGTTAGGCTGGTATAGAGTTCAACAGTGACCGCCCACTTTTTTTCGGCTCTGTCTGTCTCTGTCTTTTCCCCATTCAATTGTTTCATTGACGTTTCGAAAATTGCTGATATATAGAGTTTTAAGTCTGGAACCATGACAACCAGCTACGAGATAAATAGTGAGCATATAACACATGATGATTCGGCGCAAAAAAACATTTTGAAAACGGCAGAGAAGGCAAAGGTCCCAGACCGTGTACAGAAACTATCAGAGACTTCAATGGTAGAAGCTCGCTCTAGCCGTTCGCGGGTACGGTAAACGTTTCTATGGTAACAGCAAGTCGGACCAATCAGAGACGTTGCTGTTACGCTTAGGATTGTGGGTAGTGTAGTTTTTCTCCATTAAATCGCGGATAAAACATGTTTTTCTTAAAAACAAGGTTGATTTCATACAGACTTCTAGCTTCTACAGGAGCAGAAACCGTCGTTTCACAACCACGTAGACATTATGGGATGGTTTAGACATTATGGGATGGTTTAGACATTATGGGATGGTTTAGACATGACTGATATTCTAAATCCTTATGGAGAAAATCAGTGGGATTTATACTTCGGGAGTTGGCTGTGGGCGGGACTGTTGAGGTCTATTGCCTTTTAACTTGTTGCTTATATTTCCTTCAATCATCCAGATGTTTAAAGCAGTTCCGCAAATTAAACCCATCAGTTTAGGTCCGCAACTAACTATTATTTTCACAATTGATTCATTTTTTTATCTTGATTAATCGATTAGTTGTTTGGTCTATAAACGTCAATGAGTATCTTCCAAATCCCAAGATGACGTCCTCAAATGTCTTGTTTTGTCCACAACTCAAAGATATTAAGTTTACTGTTATAGGAAAAATTTAAAAACTAGAATCCAAAATTGGAATCACAGAATTTTTTTTTTTTCTTGAAAAAAGATTGCCCAACCTATTAATCCATAATCAAATTAGTTGGCAATTGATTTAATAATAACCAATCGCTTAATCTTTGCAGTTCTACGTCAGTTTAGGAAAGTTAGACTGCCTGAAGAGATGTCAGTGGTAGCAAAAGGTTGTGTGGTTTCAGTAGTAAAGTCCTCCATTAGGGGGAACCAGACCAATCGGGACTCTTTTTGAAAAATTCCCGTTATAGGGTAAATTGGTCCAAATCAGAAGCGTTACAGCTCAGTGCACCGTTATAGCCTTCCATTCAGGTGCGTTTTAGTGGCCCAAGCAAGGTATCCTATACCTGGGTATGTTATTCCCTCCCCAGTTAGAATAAAAATTAGTTAAATCTTTAGTGCGTAACTTTTTGATATTAATGAACGTCCGTTACATTCAAGCCATTACCAAATGAGTTGCTACAAAGCTAATCAAAACTATCAGCTCCACACAACTCTCTCTGGATTTCTCAGTAGGACTATGTTCAGAAGATTGTGGCGTCCGGTGACTTTCACACGCAGAAACTCAAGTGAAGATAATGACCTCTTCTGAAGAGTCCGTCATGTTTTTTAATCCTCCGTGTCCTCCTTGAGTACTAGTAACTGTGTGGAGGAGGGGTGGGGGTGGTGTTCAATCACGGAAGGCTTGTATCATGTGGACGCACCGACAGTTTGGTTGTCATTACTTAGAATTCCTCCTGGGGGAGACAGAAACTATGCACTATAGCTTTAAAGTTGTGTGTTATAGCCATTTGGAATCCCCAGGTCTCAATTTTTCATCAATTTGCAACTCTGTTAGTGGGGATTTTTTGGATCCAGTTCTTTAGCCGCGAAGGCACCAGAATGTTTAGATAAGGTGTTGATGAATTATGTAAAAAGTCAAGAGGCTTCAGGGTATTATTCTTTGCTCATGCAAAACCTGGGGGATGGAGGAGTATTAAAACTTTGTCACGCGGTGTGAGGGTGCACCTCATTCAGTTCAAGATTATGGATCACTTCTATTGGACTCCCTCCAGATTGTTTAGACTTGGTCTGAAAGACACACCAAATTGTTGGAGATGTAAGAGAGAGAGCACGGCCAATTACGTCATGTCCTATGGTCCTGTAATAAGGTCCAGGAGTTTTGGACATGATAACTGGAACCGCTAGCAGGCCTAACCCAGCAGATCTGAGAGACTTATTTGGACTGTGGGGGTTCAAGAGATCACTGATTTACTATGCCTTGTGAGTCAAGAGTGAGATTTTAAAAGGATTCTAAAAGAAATTGATTGGCTGATGTAGGGCTGCGCGAGATGAGGAAAATATGACGGAAAAAACAGTTAGATTGTGCAGCCCTAGGCTGAAGTTATGTACTGTATGCTCTTTCATTTCACAGAGCTGGGTGAAGATTACTCTCAGCTTTTAGAAGTGTGTTTTTTGTATTAGATTGTAGTCTCAATTGTACTGTTGTTTCCTTCTTAAGTGAAATCTAGACTGTGAATAAATATTCAATGCTGCACCATAGTAAAGGAAAGATTGTCAGTAGTAGAATTTATATATTTTTTCGGGAAATCAATAAGCTCTTTTTGTCGGAAGCTTTTGGTTAGAATAGAAAGTCCTTTGTAAATATTGATGATGCATAATTTAAGATTTTAAGAGAAGTGTTTTTTAAGTCTTTTTTTTTTTTCATTTTACGCAGTTTGCTGCAGGGATTAGACTTCTCTTGGGATTTCCCCAAAAATACAGCAGGTGATTTAAGATGATGTTTTCTTGTAATACTTTATAATGTTAGAATGGCATCTGTACTGCATCCGATTTACCGGCAGAGGCCAGTAGGTCCACTTTGAAAGGCTACTTTAAAAATAAAGATTACAAAACATTTAAGCATGCTATTCAGTGTTAGTCAAACATGTAATTTGGCAACCAGGAGTTGAACATTATTCCAAGTGTCATAATGAACCTGTCTGAGCCTGTGTACAGACAGCAGAGCCCTTTGACACAGATACATCAGCTCCATAAGCCAAGGCCCTTTCCACACGGCTTCTCTACTTCCATTTAGTCTTATCCGATCAGTTTGGGAGATATGAGCAGAGTCAAGGGCAGAATGATAAAGGCCGTAATGATCAGCAATGTTTCACATGCTCTACTAACTGTTCTCTGTTGTTGCTGTCATCGCCACAGACTGGCTACCTTATCCTTATCGCTGCCATGTTGGTGGCCAGGACCTACTGTGACGTATGGATGATCCAGAATGGCACCATGATCGAAAGGTCAGACTCAGCCTTCATGCTTACATTATTATTTAAAGTTTAAGATAAAGGTTTTTAAAATTCATGACCCTAAAAGTATATTGGGGGGTATTATGTTGTCGCCATGTAGCAGCCATGACAACCTTATCGATCCCTGATGTTGAATAAATCCACAACTGAGTAACAGGAGAACTAGACCCATATACAGTACAGTACAGTCTGAGTATTGGGACAGTGACACATTGATTCGAGTTCTGGCTCAATACTCCAGCATATTGGATTTTAAAATGTCACTTCGCCCCAAGACAAACAAATTAACAAACAAGTGAAGGTAGTGTGGTATGTAGCCATTCAAATATGTTCTGCCTTTGTGTGGAAAGTTATGGATTTCTTACACCTTTTTGAAAGTTGTGCCTCCTCCCCAATACAATGGAGGTGAATACAACTTGCGCTACTAAAAACATTCAAAAAATGTGTGAAACAGTAATTTTAGTAGAAACAATGCACTCGTTCTTCAGGATAATTCACACCGCTCACTGCCAATTTTCTGCAACAGCACACCTAATGCCATCTGTGAAGGCATTCCAGGCCCATTAAAACCAAAAGCCTCTTCACAAACTTTAGATTTAACCTTTGGACATCCAGAAGAGCCACATGACCTTTAGAGCTTTATAGGCCTAAAGTCAATAACACAGCATTTCATTGTTATTTTAACACTGCATTAGTAAAATTGTTAAAATAGGGCCCTTAGACTTAAAAAAAAATAATTATAAGACAGATTCCATAGGGGCAGTGCTAAACGCTGACTGGAGATTTGAAAATATGACTACATCTAAGTTTCCAACCGAGCCACCCCACTGTAACTGTAGTTTAATAAACGTCTTAAAAAGATTATTCCCAGAGATTTAGGCCTGGTGGGCCACTAGATATAGAGATCCCGCATAGAAAAACTACCTTTTGACAAACTGTTCTGTCTATCAGAGGAGGACATTTTTGGAACAGCATCCCAACAAACATTAGAGAATGTCCAACTTACTGCACATTTAAAAAGCATCTTAAACAACTTCTTAAAAGTTCCCAGTTATGTCATCGTTTTGACTAATTTTATTGATGTAATGTAATCTGCCTGAATGTGAGCTAATGTTTTTCTTGCTTGATATTGTCATATTCTTTTGTTTTGTATTATCTTGTATGTTGTTGTCTTCCTGCCTCGGGACTACAGGTGAAAATTAGCATTTATGCTATAACCTGGCTCATTTACAGTCTCTACAGAAATGTTAGCTTGTTCATTAATGTGCACTGTATTTTTTTTCTTTCAATTGAAAATTTAAGAAAAAAACTCCATCTGACATTTCTGTGTATATTGTAGCCCAAATTATGTTTCCAGCAATGTTTGCATAATCAGTGCAGAATTATATCAAAGCAAACTATGTGGGCATAGTTTATGACATCAGTTCTTAGAAAGATAACATATTTTAAGCAGTTCTTGCCAAATACTTAACATTTGATCAGGTCACCGTTTACCCTTATCAATTGGCTTTTGTGGTTAGCATTCAAATGATCTTATAATAAATGATAGATATAGAATAATGAAGGCAGTCACAGTTAGGGGTCGACCGATACTGGTTTTTCAGGGCCGATATCGATACCCATTATTAGTAGTTAATAAAAACCGATATGCATTTACAGTAAAAATGAAAATCTTTTAGTCAAAATTAACATTTTGGAATGCTACAAACTCCAACACAAAAGTTTGTTTAAATGCTTTAAGCAAGTATGTAATAAAACTAAAAGCTTCCTGAAGTCTAAACATGCAGTTTATGCAAGTGTTGCAGACTGCTTACAGAGCTGTAGTGGAGCAGAAGTAGTGCACTTTTTAATCCTTTACTTTATCTGTAAATAATACAGATAATCTGCAAATTGCCAAATATCGGCCCAGGGAATCCCAGGCCGATAATTGGTCGATCCCTAGTCACAGTGTCAATCCCTTGAAAAGCCAATGCAGCTGAAACAAGCTCGCTCTCGTTTTCTTTTGAAGATTGTAATGGAAATGTGTGGGGTGTTCCATCATGTGTTGCTGTTTGATTCTCTGCAAGAAACTGATGACTTTGTTTTGATTCTCCACAGCGGTATTATAGGCAGAGACATCAATCTATTCAAGAAGCACTTTTATTCCTACATATCAGTCATACCGGGGGTAACTGTCCACCACATGGTTCTCGCAGAAGTGGAAAACCAAGCTTTAAAAAAAAAAAAAAAAAAAAACTACCACTGTGGTTTTAACATCTTGCTTTGTAGTTGTGTTGTGCTTTTTCATCACTTACTGTCTGCGGTCTACATTTCCTTCCCAGGTGGTGAACTTAATAACTGTTGGCATACACTTACTAGAACACATTTACACATGGAATTCCATTCAATTTATGTGTTTATTATAACTGACATTTATTTTCCTGTAACTACAAAAGTTCTGCTGACATTATTAAACAACCTATTTCAGGATTTATCTTTTTCTTGTGACTAACTAGATAATGAAACCCATCAGAGCAATGCAAAAAAATTAAAAAATAAAGTAATGGGAGAAACCCTTTTGTCCATTACAGATAGCTTCCTAGCAGAATAAAAAAGTGTTACATAGTAACTTTTATCAGCTTGAAAGTTGGAGCCTGTATTGCATCCATTCAAAGCCAAAAACCTGAATCGTTACTGCAAATATATTCATATGAATAAACAATGCAATTGTATAACAGTACCAGTAATATAACTATTTAATGCATATGCATAAACCAGCTTACATTTTTGCCTAAAGGGGCATGATTATTTTCATGTTCATAGTTGTATTTTGGGTTTTTATTAGAACGTGTTTACATGCTAGGTAACGTTTAAAAACCCCCAACTTTTTGTTATATTTGCCGAAACCGTCACTATATCCTGACAGTAGCACGAGATAACCAGGGTCAAAATGAAGTTCTGGGAGCTTAAAAAAAAAGCCTGTGATCATGGGGGAGTAGTACTTTCTAAAAGTACAGGAACCTTGGGGGTGGGGTTTGCAGGGATGACAGTCGCTGATTGGTCAAACGCACACAGCTGCTTCGAGCTCGCTGACCGCTTGGTTCATAAAACAAGAAAGTACTCTGCACTGCCTATTTTATCGCCTCAAATCAGGGCTGGGCAATATATCGATATTATATCGACATCGATACATGAGACTAGATATCGTCTTAGATTTTGGATATCGTAATATTGTGATATGACAAAAGTGTCTTTTCCTGGTTTTAAAGGCTGCATTACAGTAAAGTGATGTCATCTTCTGAACTTACCAGACTGTTCTAGCTGTTCTATTATTTGCCTTTACCCACTTAGTCATTGTAATTAGCAGTCATGTATTAGTGATTATTTATCAAAACTCTTGTGTTAATATTTTGTGAAAGCACCAATTCTCAACCCTACAATATTGACATCGATGCGAAAATTATTTAACATATTATATTTGATTTTATTCCATATCGCCCAGCTCTACACTCAAATGTTTCAGAAACATCTTTTGGTGTACTATTTAGCTGTAAAATGAGAAGTTTATTCCCAAGTCGAGCCAAATCCTAGCAGTGCCCCCGGCCAACCGGCGACAGCAAACTTTTCCCATAGAATAGGCAATGCAGTTACAGAATATTGATTCATATCTGATCAGTGCTGCCTAGTTTATTAGTTTGATCGGAGTCCACGAGCAGTGATTGACACTGTGTTAGAGCCTCCTTGGCTCTAGTTGGTTGTTGTGGCAGAGAGGAACAATATTTCTCATCAGTCTCATGTAGTACTGTCAGGATGTAGTGACAGTTTGACAATAAAAAAAATACTATTCCCTCTCTATTTATGTCACACTACAGAGATTTGGGAAAAGAATATGAGCATACAGACACGGTATCAGATATGACAGTTTATTATGATAGGATTTTTAAAGGCACACAAATATATGGCTCCACAGCTGTCCAAAAAGTCAGTTTGTGTACCATAAAAATAACATGGACGTACATAAATTGAATGGTTTTCTTGACTTTATCTATGTCAGGACTCCACTGTCGCTCTCGCTTTTTCTTATTTTTAAAGCTGTTTAGCAAAGCTGCATTGGTTTCAAAGGAAAAAGAAGTCTATCAAGCATCACTATTTGTCCCACTGACTCTTTTGGCAATGCTTGCTGATATTTGTGCCTGTTGTGGTTTGCAGTGCAATTATCGGTCGCTCGACAAAAGATTTCAAGGCCTACTTGTTCAGCTTTATCAAATTCATGCCACTTGTAAGTGTGTCTTTTGTTAACTTTTTTTTTTTTTTGGTCACACTCTTAAGTGTGATCTTAATTTTCTATGCTATATATTATTCTGTAACACATCTGTCGTTCAGTTCATAGTTTAATTTTCTGATAAGTCTACAATGGAGACCTGATATGAAAAACACTGACATCTTCTGCTGTGTAATTACTAATTTCCTGGTGATGGTAGAATATTTTCATTGAATCATTTCATGCACTTAGAAGAACTACCATTTAGCATGGTCATTATTTAGATCTAACATTAGCAGTCAATGACTGAAGTGTAAATATTCTGCTATTGCATGTTTTCTTCTTTCCCATATCCTATGCTTCTAATTGAAAAAAACAAAAACAACAATCGGCATGAATACTATTCAGTTTCTAAAACCCTGTCACTTGCTAAGGCGTACTTAAAGGAGAATTCCAATTTTTACGTTAATCTTGATCGCTATAAATATGCGAGTACAGTCAATATAAAAAAAAAAAAAAACGAGCCGAATCGGTGCGGTCAACACGGAGTAGCTGCAGCTAGCAGCTAGCAGGGCGAGCTAGCTACCAGCAGGATAGAGACAGGGTAGGTGAATTTAAACAATGTCTGAGTTGAAAACGCATTTGTTGACACATAAGGTCCCTGTTCATGTGGCACAGACATATTAATTGCATTTTGTGTCTGTTAAGAGGCACAAAGGCACTCTAAAACTTGCCCCGACCACTGCCGTTTTAGCTCAGGGGACGCTTGTAGTACGCAGCTGCAGCTTCTCCAGTTTGCTAGGACTGATTCAGGTCGGGTTTTTTTTTTTCAATCGAAAGTACTCGCATATTTATAGTAATCAAGATTAATGTAAAAATTGGCTGGAATTCTCCTTTAAGCAACGAGCTAATAGTGAGAGATGGATTTGTTTTATGTTCTGTGTGACTGGGTCATTTCAGATAGCCTTGGTGAACAACTTCCTGAAGTTGGGTCTATACGAGCTGAAGCTGAGGTTCCGGGAGAGGCTCACTAAGCACTTGTACGACCAGTACCTGGAGTAAGTACTAAAGCCGCTTTCCCATCATATGGGATCTTCTGGTAAACATTAGGCCTGTAACAAGTATTACACAATTGTCTAATTGTATGTGTGATGGAGAGGAAAAAAATAAAATAATGATTTAAAAAAAAAAATGGAGGTTCAGTTGAGCCAGGGAGGTCTAGTGTATGTTGTTTTCTTAACTTTTATCTTTTGGGTATCCTTGCCTTGGTTCACCTCCCCCCCTCCCCCCCAGACCTTTAGGAGGGAGCTGGTCCCCTCCCACCCTCCTCCAAATGTTACAAAAAAAATGGTAACAAATAAGTAATATAACAGAAAAGTGTTATCTGTGTGTGGTTATGATTTGTGTAACGTTACAGTAGTGATGGTAATATTTATGTTGTAGAAAACTGGTCATGTTTTTGAGAAAACTGCACTGTCGGCTATAAACCATAACTCCCGTTTGATAACCTTTCATATTCAAATGCGATTTAGCAGCAAATTGCAAGATGATGACTTATACCATGGGTGAGGAAAAGAAGGAACAACTGGTTCTAAGAAAAATCTTGACCTCGTGTTTTGACTTATCTGGAACCGGTGACACATCGGGAGATTAATTGGTTCTCCCATCGTTCAGTCACAGGGGTGGACCATGTGTTCATGGGTGTCTCCTGGCTTCTTTGAGTGGTACGTAACCCTGTGTTCTGGCTCTTCAGGGGTTTCACCTACTACAAAATGGGAAACCTGGACAACCGGATAGCCAATGCAGACCAGCTACTGACACAGGATGTGGAGAAATTCTGCAACAGTGTGGTGGACCTTTACTCGAACCTCAGCAAGGTACCAAACTTTGTTGGCCCTCAAAAGAATAATGTTCAAAAATCTTCTAGCATTCACAATGATTGGGACATTTAGAATGAATAGATTGGAGTGCTGTGCAAGTCTTCTGCATCATGTATGGCAGCCTCATATGCTTCAGCAGTATGCCCACTGTCGAGGGCCAGTAGAGGTGTAGTTTCAGCCCCAAATTCTTTTTTATTTTTATTTTTTCAATGCACCGTAGGCATTCAGATATTTTTGTGTTGGAAATGTTAGAACGACCTTCATCCATGTGTCCATCAATGATAAATCCAACTCCAACAGGGCAGTAGAGGTGTATTCTATTCGGACATTGGATGATTACAGAAGCTCTTTTTGTACGAGTTAGAGTTAACATTGGGTCGTTGCCCTCACCTTCCCGCTGCTGGGCATTGTACCAGGCCTACCCAGCAAACTCTAATCTGAAACCAGGGCCCGTATTTATCAAGCTTCTCAAAGTGCCATTTTAGTCTTCAGTGCTGAGAATTCATGACATGTACTCCAACTTTCAAACTTAAGTATAAAGGCAAGTTATCACATTTCTTAAAGTTATTTAAGACAGCTTGAGAGGTCTCTCAAGTGGTTAGGAGTTGCCAGTAGGGGCTTGTGATGGCACTGAGGAGACAAAGACGTGCGCCAATCTTTCAGGAGAGGATTGTTTTTGAAATGTTTGGCGACGAGCAGTTTAATCAAGCGGTATCGTTTGGACAGAGCAGGCATAAAATATTAAAATCTAGGCTATGTATAGGCAGGTCAGTTAACAGCTCACCGGTTTAAAATTTGTAATTAAGACGTGGTGAAAAAATTTTTTATCTTTCATTTCCAATGTGTATATCATAATGGATTCTCTAAATTCGTTATTGTCAAATGTGTGTTGAATGTACAGTAAACTTGTGTCCTGAACAAACCCGCCATTTTTAAATGGTTTAGCCAGCGGGTTTTTTTTTTGCTGCCTCCAGCTTCTTTTGAACTAAATGTGTTTTCCGGCAAACACATGGCGAGAATCAACAACACACACCTTCCACGTTCTGTGTGTGTCGCGTTAGGTCACGATAGTTTCCTGCGGCGTCGCTATGACGACCAGCCACGCTCGCCTCACGCATGAGGCGGTGCTAAATCTGCAATGGAAAATGGAGGACAGCTAGAGCTGGTACTAGCAGTGGGTAAGCGCCAGAAGACTGACACTTAAGATATAGAGCCCTATCTTGCACCCGGCGCAGGTTCAGGTGCATTCTGGGAGTATTGCTAGCTTGATGCAGCGGGAAGTGATCGCGCCATTGAAGTGATCGCGCCATTGACCAACAAAAACCTGGTCTCAATAATGCTGCATTTCATTGATATTTTAACATTTAGTATTTAGTAAAATGCGCCTAGGCTTATGCACAGCGCGCACACTATGCTTGTTACACACACACAGGGTTGATAAATACGGGCCCTGTTTTCCCCTAATGAAAGAAAAAAGCAAACTTCTAGAAGCCCAGCTGCTTTGCTGGTACAGGATCATTGTTAGTGCTCCTCTGATCGGAACATCTTGGAATATTATTTGTTAATGTATCTGTCCTGTGTCTGTCCTGCAGCCTCTGTTGGATATCGGTCTGTACATCTTCAAGCTGACAAGTGCCATCGGTGCTCAGGTAAGCAGGTTATCTCCCGCATGTTCTCTTCAGTCTATGGAAATACAATACATACTGTATATACCACACCACACAAAGACATAAGGGTGCCTGTTGTTTCATATACGTTAAGTGTTCTACATATACTGCATCATAATTAATAGAATACATGTCAAATATCATTATTTGTTTTCCATTTAATTTAAATTAGAAAACTGAAAAGTTGTGCTCCACTCTTGGACCGTAGAGGTAAACTCATCCTGCCCAAGTCAGCTGTGGGGACGTCCGCATGTAACGCAATTTGCGACAAAAGATTTTAGTGAGCACAAAACAAGCTTTGCTTTTTTTTTTTTTTTCGTTTTTATGAATACTTTAACCAGATAAAACTATTTAGAACCATTATAAGAAAAAAAAACATTATGAACAAACTTGTGAGCGGAATGCTGCCCTCAGAGATCTAATGATAGCGGTTGTTGGTTTACTGTGATCTGTTCCGACTCCACGTGGGTTTAAAAAAATGACTAGTTCAACAATTAATAATTATTATAATAATAAGCTGTGGCTACATTCAGGATGGCAGCATTTTCAAAATAGGTTCAGTTGGATCGGAAAGTTGGCTGAACTTCAATCTACAGTGCAAATCTACATACGGGGCAGCTGTGGCTCCGGTAGTAGAGCGCTCTCCTACCAATCGGAAGGTTGGTGGTTCGATTCCTGGCCCTGCTGTCCCATGTCAAAGTGTCCTCAGGCAAGACACTGAACCCTGAATTGCTCCCATCAGAGTGTAAATGTGTGTGAGTGTTTATCTCACTCTTAACACGCCTTGTACGGCAGTCTCGGCCACAGTGTCTGAATGTGTGTGAATGATTCCTGTACTATGTAAAAACCGCTTTGAGTAGTCGTTAAGACTAGACAAGCGCTGTATAAGTACTAGGGATCAACCATTTATCAGCAGATTATCTGTATCAGTGTTTTATTTGACCGATAACCAGTACAGTGAATTAATTAAATAGTGAGCTACCTTAGCTCTGCTACAGCTCTGTAAGAAACTACAGGAAGCTATTTGTGTTTTTATTTATTCATTTTTTTTTTTAGTTTAAAGTTTCAGTTTTCTTAAACTTCTAAACAGACTTTTGTGTTGGAGTTTGTAATATTCCAAATTGTTTTACTGTACAGTAAATGCAAATCTGTTCCAAATATCGGTTTCATTAACTACTAATAATCGGTATCAGTATTGTATGGTGGCCGACAGGGGCAAACGTACTGCAACTTAATGAAACACACGCAAATAGACAAAACGCAAGCAAATTAAGAAAACCTTTTCATAAACTTGACAACACATGTGCAGCATTCAGCAAAGCATACTGCAGACTAGAGACACACCCACCAAACTAGGGCTGCACAATATTAGGAAAATATCTAACTGCGATTATTTTGACTAATATTGCGATAGGATTCACAATCTTGGAGGGAATGATAATTTTTGTATCGTTATTCTCATTTTCATTGAAAAATATTAAAATCTAAAAAATGGAAATAATTATAGTATGATTTTTGCGAGGATCTTTACCAAACAAAGATTTTTTAGATAGGATATGTAGGCTGGGAAGTCTCAGCAGCACCACAACACTTCATTCAGAATGGTTTGACCCATATTTAGCTTTTAACAAAAAGGGGCCACGTCTGCCATATTGCCGTTTCACAACGGGGCACACCATTCTGAGATTGAACGTGCCCCGGCTCTCTCTCTCTGTCTCTCTCTCAGTGGGGTCAAAAATCGAGCTGTTCCACGTAGCGCTCCCCCTAGAGGCCTGGAGAACTTCCGTTGTGTAACCTGGATGCAGCGTTTTTTTTTTTTTTTTTTGCATTTGTTTTAGGGGATTGTGTGCTTTTCCTTTTGCATCATTTCTGTATTTGCAGCACACTTGTGTATGTTGTTGTGTGTATTTGGAGCGAGTTTGCTAAATGCTGCGCATGTGTTGTCAAATTAATGAAGATGTTTTCTTAATTTGCTTGGGTTTTGTCTACCATGCATTTGCCCCTGTCGGTCACCGTAGTATTGGCCTTGAAAAACCAGTATCGGTCGACCCATAATAAATACAGTCCATTTGCATTTAATTCACATTTTAGGCTGAATGTAAATCGCACCACCTGCTCAACAGGAAGTGACTTTGTTGCGTCCCCCTCACCTCCCTA
Organism: Sander vitreus; assembly: GCF_031162955.1. NCBI lineage: Eukaryota > Metazoa > Chordata > Actinopteri > Perciformes > Percidae > Sander > Sander vitreus. The sequence continues at coordinate 423,848 of NC_135876.1, read as the reverse complement.
GGGCCCAGCCATCATGATGACCTACCTACTGGTCTCAGGACTGTTCCTGACCAGACTGAGAAGGCCCATAGGCAAGATGACCGTCACCGAGCAGCGGTACGAGGGAGAGTACCGCTACGTCAACTCTCGTCTCATCACCAATAGGTAAACGCAACATCAACTGCTCAAACCCTATTACTGTACAGCTATTTACTACAAAACTGCATTTACTTTCATTTTTTCTTTTTACTGTAGTGAAGAGATTGCCTTCTACAATGGGAACATGAGGGAAAAACAGACCATTCACAGCACCTTCAAGAAACTGGTGAGTAACGGTTAAGCAGCGTTTCCCACAAGATGAGAATGTTAAGACAGTAACCAGGGTATGGTCTTACCCCGGTTAAGTGAATAACCGGGTTATGCCAGTTCTCCCCGTATACATGAGCGGGGAAGAATGACAGGAGTAACTCTACCTCCGCTGCAGTAGGTGGCGCTCTGCCAACGCACAACTGGCTTTTTCTTCCGGTTGACCCATGTCAAAATTACACCGACCACCACCAAATTAGTAAAATTCAACAACTTAATGTTTCATTTACACACACTTGTCACAGCGTAGGACAGCACAGTGTTCTCCCAGATGACTGTCAACTTGTACAACTCATATCTAACCAGTGTCGTTAGCTAACTAACATTAATGTTAGCCAGCGGCCGCAGCAGGGGCTGCTCGGTCCCTCCACTTTATTGCCGAGACACAGCGTTGACAGCCCCGGAGATGGACAATCTGACTAGCCATCTGCTTCGGCGGGCAGTAAAACAGATGGGCCGCTTTCTGCCAATGGCCCGCCGCCGGTTAACACTGTTTTGTTGTATTGTATCTAGTGTTGTTTTTGGCGGCCTGTTTTAATTTTAGTTTTAGTCTAGTCTTTGTGTCAAGCTGTCATTTTAGTTTTAGTCACGTTCATACTACATACATTTTTTTTTTTTAGTTTCAGTCGACTAAAAGTCTGAGCATTTTAGTCTTATTTTAGTCAGAATTATCCATGACTATTTCAGTCTAGTTTTAGTCAATGAAAATTGTACTTTAGTCGCTTATTAGTAATGCAATTCTATTTAATCCAGTCAATGTAGTATAGACAAAACCAAAATGTTGGCCAACAAGGGATGCTTAGTACAGCCTCTTTCTGACCAAGTAGTTACAGGAACGTAGTTATAGGAACAGTCCACTTCTAAACAGATCTACTAACTACTCTCCCCCAAAACCGGTTTTTCATTTGCATTCACACTGGCCAAGTGGCCATAGGAACTGACCTTTTGTTATTTTAACACAGCCATCTACCCACCACTATGCAGAAAAGGGAAAAGACCTGCCCTGAAGTAGGAGCTGAAAGAGTTACAGGAAGGAGGGTCAGAGGAACTTAATAATCCCCAAATTGGTCCAGTCGGAACACAAGAAAAAAAGGCTTCTAGGAACGTTATGTTCTAGGAACTGCAAAAATCTCTCCGGTCGGAAAGCGTGAAGATAATGATCTCTTCTGAAGAGTCCATCATGTTTTTTTTAATCCTCCATGTCCTCCTTGGCTACTAGCACCTGTCTGGAGGAGGGGAGGAGGTGGTGCGTGATCACCGAAGGCTTGTATCATGTGGATGCAACAACAGAATTGATGTCATTACTTTGAATTTCTCATGGGGGAGACAGAAACTACACACTATAGCTTTAGTATTAAAACATGATGTATAAGAATGTGTCAATAATTATTATTTTAATACTTTAGTATTGTATGCACCATAAAAAAGGTAGATGCAAAGACTTTAGGCCGCCCTACACATTATTGTAGGCCCAGCTTAATCTGCAACTTAATTTTGTACAATATATGAAGTTGGGGGGGTCCCTGATCCGTCTCTCTTTCAGCTAAGGGGTCCTTGGCCTAAAAAACATTGAAGACCCCAGTGTTAAGAGTCCCCAAAGAATCAATGATTTACACAGAATGAATACAGGCCACTATCTCTTATTGGTGTGGTTGAATGGGGTCAAGAGTGTGTTTTGTTGTGCCTGCACCTATCTCATGGTGTCCCGAAATACACCTGTGCATCACTGCAGCAAGGTGGGAAGGAAATCAAAAACAAGTTCTTCAGGTAGTGTAAAGTTACTCTTTAAATTTTACTGCAACAGCAGTAACCAGGTCCAAGACTTACTGTAAACAGATACAACCCCCTGCCCCTGAACCATTTACTGAATGGCAGTGTTACTCCTGCAACAGGTACATGTGATGCTTTTTTTTTTTTACTTTGAAAATGGCTGAAAACAAATCATTTTGCCTAGTAGAGATAGAATTGGCTCTGGCTGCACCGGCTACAAGAGGAAAGAGACAGCTGTGTGTGGTTCAGATAACTTTCTTTATTTTCTTTTTAGTCATTCTACACAGGGAAAACACAGTCCTTATTACTGTGTGTTTCCCCCAACTTCAGATTGTGAACATATTTATTTTGTCTTCCAGGTGGACCACTTGCATAACTTTATCTTCTTTCGCTTCTCCATGGGATTTGTGGACAGCATAATTGCCAAGTGTAAGTAGATGTTTTTAATTGACAATAATTTAGATCCTAGCTTTACTTTACAATTTACAACTTTCATTAGGACACAATAGTGAGCAAACAAAAACACAAAGATAAATATATCAAATGATAAAGAAACAAAATAATGACAATAGTAGTTTTAATTTTGTTTCTCAACACACCCTTTCCACAACCTAAAAAGTGGACCCCATAATTTAAAATGAGTTTTCCTTAAAGTGGACATATTGTGCAAAATGCACTTTTTCATGGCTTTTCAACATTAATGTGTCCCTGGTGTTTCTAGAGACCCCAGCAGAGAGAAAAGGCCATCCTCTCTCTCTTTCACCTGCTCCATCTAGCAGAACATTTGTGTAACAACGAGCTAGTCAGATTTGATGCTGGATATGACGTCCTATGGAGTCGTTGGCAATAATGTCAAGAGACAGCTTCCTTGTCTCTGGACCATGTGATGAGAAAGTTTTTAGAATTTGTGTAAACACAAGCAGTAGACTGTTTGTGAGTACCATAGACTTATTATGTATAGAATTGGGTTCTCTCGAAAACTTTGTTACGTATCATGTTATAATTCTGTGTTCCTTATGTCTCCACGTGTGTCCTTCTGCAGACCTGGCCACTGTAGTAGGCTACCTGGTGGTCAGCCGGCCATTCCTAAGCGTGTCACACCCCCGACACCTGCACAGCACACACTCTGAGCTGCTGGAGGTCAGAGACACACACACACACACACTGTTTTCATTGTGGATTCACATTGTTATTGGTGGCTAAATAGAATCATCTTTTGTAAAAAGCCTTACAGATTTGTCGCCTTTGGAGTTTTAAAATGATGCGGGGACATCAGTTTTGACTTTGGATAGAAGTGCATGGAAGTCTGGCCTTGCATGTCAATGCTTGTCAAACAAGTCAGTGCCTACAACTGCATGAGCACACCGTAATGAGCTCGTTTTATTCCAATGATGCCATCGTAAAATGAAGAAGCACCAGAGGCTCCCTGGTAGAAGAAACAAATGAAACAGAACAGCTTACTTTGAAAATGCTTTGCAGTAACGTTTTGGGGCTCTGCTGTTTTAACTGATGTGATTGGGCCTGTGTGGTCTGTAGGACTACTACCAGAGTGGGAGGATGCTCCTGAGAATGTCCCAGGCCCTGGGCAGGATTGTACTGGCTGGCCGAGAGATGACCCGCCTCTCAGGGTGAGTGTTACAGAATTGTACCAAAAAGGTGAATATAAGGTATGGCTAGGGCTGGGCATCGTTCGGTGCCAATTTCGATACCTCAGTTTCGATGCCGGTTCCTTAACGATACTTTTTCCGATACCATATGTTTTAAAACGTTTCCATTTCAACATTAAAAAAAATACATTAAACACAAAACTTTTATTTTCCACCTTAATTGTGAATCAAAACAGTTTTACAAGAATTCTGGTAACACTGCTCACTCAAGAGTAACATTGAAAAAACTGGTTGGGCTTTTCCATACTTAGAAGATACTCAGGATCTGAACTTTAAAATGAACAAAAGAAGAGAAACCTTTTTGCCACAACATGAACATATTATAAATAATAAATAAATAAACAAATGACGTTGTGTACAGAGTGAGAGAGCTGATGCTAACACGGGGACAGCTTTACATAAGAACTGGGTCATGTAACACAACATTAAACCATATCGATATAAACTGTTTTGTCTAATCCACTATCTCATTTGAAAATATTCCAATATAAGGTAAAATATTGCCACCCAGCCCTAATATCAAGTGAAAACTGATTTAAAAAAAAAAATCATAGTTTACGTTAGGTGTGTTAGTCCAGCATCTGAAGAACTTATAAAAGACTAGCCAGCTCAATGGGTCAAACAATCTGTATTGGACCTCTCTTCAAACCTTTTTGAAAGGCCTTTGCAGGTTACTACTTTTTGGAGTAGATTGAGCTTAAACTATTCCCGTTTCTAAAATGGATAACCCTTTAGATTTTACTGTTACATTGGTGGAGCTCCGTTAAGTCTTAGAGCTCTGTGTTCATGTCATTTTGTTCTTAATGTCTGCGTCCCCCACAGATTCACATCTCGTATCACTGAACTGATGAAAGTCCTGAAGGAGCTGAATGCTGGCAAATATGAACGTACTATGGTCTCCCAGGAGAAGGGTAAACGCGATTCCTGATCGCAAAGAAATATGTGACAGAAATCATCTGGGCTAGTTTGAGCTGTACAGCCAAACCGCTTAACTGATTTGTGGTTTCTTCCATTGACCTTAGAATCAGACAGTGCCGAGAAACTCATACTGGTGCCCGGAAGTGGTCAAGTTACCAACAGAGATAACATCATCAAGTAGGTGTCTTGTTCTGCACTCAAATATACATTGGCCCATTGTTTTGTTATTTTCATGAGACCAGATTTAAAGCAACAATATTTAATATTTTGCAGGTTTGACCATACCCCACTAGCAACACCCAATGGAGACATTTTGATCAGAGATCTCACATTTGAGGTAAAGCTCATCATTTATTGCCATACCTCATCCATGTAGACAGGCAATCAAACAACACACGGAAAAATTTATGAATCTTAGGAATATTAAGTTGAACCTTGGTTTAGGTTTTATATCATTCAGACATATGCATGATTTTGCAAAACGTAGTTAAATTAAATGAGACCACGACTGTTTCTCTGTTCTGTTGTATTCCAACTAATCATTGTTTGTCTATTCTCTGAAGGTGAGGTCTGGCACCAATGTTCTTGTGTGTGGACCAAACGGCTGTGGAAAGAGCTCTCTGTTCAGAGTGCTCGGAGAGGTGAGAAACCGTCCGGTTAATGGAGGCTACTTGGAAAGCTGGGGTGTGACTCTTCACTGGTCTCACGATTCGAATCGATTCGATATCACGATGCGTCACCTCCTCAATATTAATATACGTTTATTGCTACACATGGTTTACATCAACAAATTCAAGCAGTCAGATATACAGTTTTTATTGTATCTGCTTAGAGCTGCAAATATGAATCGATTAGTTGTCAACTCTTAAATTAATCGCCAACTATTTTGATAATCAATTAGTGTCAATTAGTTGGTTTGAGTAATTTTTTTAGACAAAAGTAAAAATTCTTTGATTCCAGCTTCTTAAATGTGAATATATATATACATACATACAGTGGGGAGAACAAGTATTTGATACACTGCCGATTTTGCAGGTTTTCCTACTTACAAAGCATGTAGAGGTCTGTAATTTTTATCATATGTACACTTCAACTGTGAGAGACGGAATCTAAAACAAAAATCCAGAAAATCACATTGTATGATTTTTAAATAATTAATTTGCATTTTATTGCATGACATAAGTATTTGATCACCTACCAACCAGTAAGAATTCCTGCTCTCCTGTATTAACTGCACCTGTTTGAACTCGTTGTATAAAAGACACCTGTCCACACACTCAATCAAACAGACTCCAACCTCTCCACAATGGCCAAGACCAGAGAGCTGTGTAAGGACATCAGGGATAAAATTGTAGACCTGCACAAGGCTGGGATGGGCTACAGGACAATAGGCAAGCAGCTTGGTGAGAAGGCAACAACTGTTGGCGCAATTATTAGAAAATGGAAGTAGTTCAAGATAACGGTCAATCTCCCTCGGTCTGGGGCTCCATGCAAGATCTCACCTCGTGGGGCATCAATGATCATGAGGAAGGTGAGGGATCAACCCAGAACTACACGGCACCTACTCTTCACCTGGTCAATGACCTGAAGAGAGCTGGGACCACAGTCTCAAAGAAAACCATTAGTAACACACTACGCCGTCATGGATTAAAATCCTGCAGCGCACGCAAGGTCCCCCTGCTCAAGCCAGCGCATGTCCAGGCCCGTCTGAAGTTTGCCAATGACCATCTGGATGATCCAGAGGAGGAATGGGAGAAGGTCACGTGGTCTGATGAGACAAAAATAGAGCTTTTTGGTCTAAACTCAACTCGCCGTGTTTGGAGGAAGAAGAAGGATGAGTACAACCCCAAGAACACCATCCCAACCGTGACGCATGGAGGTGAAAACCTCATTCTTTGGGGATGTTTTTCTGCAAAGGGGACAGGACGACTGCACCGTATTGAGGGGAGGATGGATGGGGCCATGTATCGCGAGATCTTGGCCAACAACCTCCTTCCCTCAGTAAGAGCACTGAAGATGGGTCGTGGCTGGGTCTTCCAGCATGACAATGACCCGTAACACACAGCCAGGGAAACTAAGGAGTGGCTCCTTAAGACGCATCTCAAGGTCCTGGAGTGGCCTAGCCAGTCTGCAGATCTGAACCCAATAGAAAATCTTTGGAGGGAGCTGAAAGTCTGTATTGCCCAGCAACAGCCTCGAAACCTGAAGGATCTGGAGAAGGTCTGTATAGAGGAGTGGGCCAAAATCCCTGCTGCAGTGTGTGCAAACCTGGTCAAGAACTACAGGAAACGTATGATCTCTGTAATTGCAAACAAAGGTTTCTGTACCAAATATTAAGTTCTGCTTTTCTGATGTATCAAATACTTATGTCATGTAATAAAATGCAAATTAATTACTTAAAAATCATACAATGTGATTTTCTGGATTTTTGTTTTAGATTCCGTCTCTCACAGTTGAAGAGTACCTATGATAAAAATTACAGACTTCTACATGCTTTGTAAGTGGGAAAACCTGCAAAATTGCCAGTGTATCAAATACTTGTTCTCCCCACTATATATATATATATATATATATATATATATATATATATATATATATATATATATATATATATATATATATATATATATATATATATATATATATATATTTTTTTTTTATTTATTTCTTCTGTCCTCTGTGAATATCTTTGAGTTGTGGATAAAACGAGACATATGAGGGCATCATCTTGGGCTTTGGGAAACACTGATTCACTTTTTTCTGACATTTTAGAGACCAAACATCTAATTGATTAATCGAGAAAAAAATCAACAGATTAATTGACTATGAAAATGATCTTTAATTGCAGCCCTATATCTGCTGTTAAAAAAGACACTTCCTGAATGCAGCGGAGTTTGAACACCGCTACAACAGACAAAAGGCAACGACAAACCAAGCAGCGTCCGGAAAATCCACAAGTAACATCGGTAGGCCATAATCGATTATGGTCTGTCACTGCATCGGTGCAGAATCGTCTAGGCCCGCATCGCGATGCAATGATTAATTTCAACACCCCTATTTAAAAGCACAGTTAATCGATTTTGTCTGTAAGACAAAAAAAAAAACGATGTCTCTGGTTTTAATTCACGTGATTACTGCGCAGCAGTGAAGTGAAGGTGGGTGAAATAAATCATCCAGCAGCAGCTGCAGTAGCTATTGCGCACAAATAACCACCAGGTGGCACATGTGAGCAGTCCAGGTGCAGTCTCTGTTGGTAGGATCAGAGAAACACCTCGGAACTCCTCAGAATGGGTCACATGACTCCATCTGTCAACACTGTTCAGACTTATGTTAGACACAGTTTTTGATATTTTAACTTAGTGTTTCCCCCAGTGAATTGCAAGCCTGATGGCCCACCAGGCCTAATTTGCCCCCCACAAAAATAATTTGAATGTATTTTTAAGACGTAGACTGCAGTTAAAGCGGTGTGGCTTGGACACTTAGACGTAGTCATATTTCCTAACTCCAGTTAGCTTTTAGCACTGACTTTATGTAGAGCCCAATTAAATCTGTCTTATAGCTCTTTTTAAATTTCACAATTCCATTCGTTATTCTTTGACAGACAGAAACTATTGGGCTCTGCATTGGTCTGCCATCAGTCTGTGACTGGTCCGCCACTGGGCCTAACCACTTTTCTGGGGGAAACCCTGAATAATCAATAATAATCTTTGTCTGGTTCATCAATAATAGTACATGGTCTTAAGTCTATCAAGCATTCTGCTGCCACCTACAGAAGCATCTACAGTTATTAAGGGCAGCCCACCTTTAACCCCGTTTTTACCGCTGCAGCATAACTGCGTTAAAGCGAAGTGCGTCAGATGAAACCAGCAACATCTGTAATGTACATATGTTCTACATATATGTTTTTCCCTTTGTTATATTAAGCAGTTATATATGTTTTTTGCAAGCTGTGGCCTCTGTTTGGAGGACACCTGACAAAACCGGAGAGAGGGAAACTCTTCTATGTTCCACAGGTAAAAATCTTTTGTAACCCTTGTTTCCTTTTCAACAACAAAAAGATCCCTCAGTGTCAGCTATCTTCCAGCTCTAGCTTTTAGCTTGCTCTATGCTTGGGAAAATTTAGCTAAACAAAGCACATTTTCTGAGAGGCAGATACATACACACCAGTAAAGTTTACTCAGAATTATACGCTGTTTTTATTCAGTTTTTATACTTTCAGCCTGCCAAGAGACTTATATGTATATTTACTCATCTGTTGGAAAATGCATATATATAAATAGACATTGTCATGTTCAGGTGGCAATCCAAAATACACATGAAATGTATATTTTAACAATCAAATACTTCTACTGTAAGAATAACAAGTTTTATGGTATACTTACTTATACTTTTATGGTATACTTATACTACTTAGGGGTAGTATCTTCAACTACTCAGATTAAATAAAAACAAAACTACAACAACTACAATGTTAACTACAATGGGAAGAATTAATCCAAAGCTGTTGTTTGTCCAGAGGCCCTACATGACTCTGGGTTCTCTGAGGGACCAAGTCATTTACCCTGACACCTACGAAGATCAGAGGAGGAAAGGCATCTCTGATCAGGTGGGACACCACACGCTCCCACACAACTTCACTTCACACACTCCGTTGTGTGTGTGTGTGTGTTTCTAATTACATGCGTCACATGTGTCCAGGTATTGAAGGAGTACCTGGACAACGTTCAGCTGGGCCACATCCTGGAGAGGGAGGGCAACTGGGACACAGTCCAGGACTGGATGGATGTCCTCAGTGGAGGAGAGAAGCAGAGGATGGCTGTAAGGACTCACTAACACAGTGATTTACATTATTAAAAGCACAGGAATGACTGTTCATCCATTCTCTAAACTGATTATTCTGCTCGGAGTGTATCACCAATAGCTAGCTAGACTATCTGTCCAATCTGAGTCCAATCTGCCGGAATGCTGTGTGGACTAGCCAGACCCTATTCCGCAGCGCTGTGGAGGAAGGTCTGGCATTGCGAGATCTACTTAACCTGCATGTCTCACACAAAACTGTGTGAGAGAACCTGCACAGTCGTGCAAAGAACATGTAACTCCACAAAGAGTTTTTTTCAGACTGAGTGATTTGGCCATAATTTAAGAATTCATACACTAACATTTAAAACATTTCACACAAATGTCTCATAGGATAAAATGATGATGTGATAACATTTTGTACCCCAAAGGTCAACTTCACTGTGACTTCATAATGTTCTGCAAAAACGCTTTTCTGGCCATTATTTAATGCCATACTGTAATTGTAGTACTACTTTCTGTTTAGATATGACTCTGGTGTTTCTGTGTCTGTATGTAGATGGCCAGACTGTTCTACCACAAGCCCCAGTTTGCCATTCTGGATGAGTGCACCAGTGCAGTGAGTGTCGATGTTGAGGATTTCATCTACAGCCACTGCAGGACGGTACGACCCAAAAACACCACACACACAAATACAGGAGATCTCTGACAAACGAGGATTACCTCTAGTCTCAGCTGGGAAAACCACTTAAATACACCATCTTAGGCTCAAGCAACATCAGCTGGCAGTTAGCATGTCAGTCATGTCATATTGCTCACTGTTTCCGTTATCCGGTAATTGAGTGGAAATCTGTTAGTCTGACATATTTAAATATCTGCTCATTATGTCCGGTTATAATAAGTTTAAGTGTAAGTATCTAATTTTTGTCTGTAGTCGCCACTCTTTCTGCTCACAGCACTATTGGTGGGTTATACTGTGTTTAAAACGAAGGCAGCAGATATTACTGAAGTTGCAATAATCATCACAATCCTCCTATGCTATTGGGGGTCGCAGTAGCTCAGTCCGTAGGGAGTTGGGTTGGGAACCGGAAGGTCACTGGAGAGGTGCCAGTTCACCTCTTGAGCAAGGCACCGAATCCCCCCAACCGCTCAGGGCACCTGTCCAGCAGTTGCAGCCCCCCTCATTCTGACATCTCTCTATTTGTGCATGTATAGGACCTGAGCATGTGTGTGTATTTCAGGCCTGTGTGTAGTGTCTTCTAACAAACAGAGTGTACAGTATATTGTAATTTCCCCACTGGGGATTAATAAAAAGTATAAATGATATATATTATGTAAAACACCCAGTTTTTCCACTGGTAAGGTTTGGCCACCAGAGCAAAAAAACAAAGAAAAAAAAAAAATCCCGAAAGACAACATCCAAATGTGGTCGAGAGATTTGATCCTTGACTAAGAGTTAGTTTTGTGCCATTAAGCTAAAAAAAAAAACTACTTTAGTATAAAAAAATAATCACTAAGGCAGTGAAGTGAATCTTAAACACACTTACACATCACTGATAAGCCAGAGAATTGTACAGTTAGTTTCCTTAGGTTTCTACCTTGTTAAACTGGAGCCTAGTACTAGTTGTGTGTCCATTGATCCACAGGTGGGAATCTCCTTGTTCACAGTGTCCCATAGAAAGTCTCTGTGGAAGCACCACGAGGTAAGCACTGAATGTCACCCATGTTCTTATGACTTTGAATTAACTCCTCAGATTTCCACAGCCACCTTTACTGTTCTTTTAATGCCGTCTGGTTTTGTCACAAAAGCTTTCCTTCTCTGAGCAGATTTAGCTTTTAGTTTAAAGGGTAATTTTGTTTTCAACCTGCACCCTATTTTCCTGTATTTTTGTGTGTAAGTGACTGATGGGAACAACAATCCAATCCCAAACTAGAGTTGTGATGGTTGGGAAAGTGGAAAGACGACCCAAAACGTCTTTTTTATAGTTTTATTTTGTTTCTGTCGAATTTGAATGAAGTCTATTTTCGATGCTAAAATTACTGTTTATTTACATGGAGTCTGGTGGGTTTAGCGAACGCTATTTCGCGGATGTTTTTTTAACCTTAAAAAAATCTTACTCTTTCACAGAAAGGTCGACCTCCTTGGAAATACTTTCCATGATGTTGTCAGACACATAGAATATTAATCTGAATCTGTCAGTGGCAAAACGAGCACTTTTATGAAGGTAAATACAAGATGAACAGTTGTCCTATTAACTAACATTGTAGCTTGTTTCTCCGCTGCTGACTGCAGAGATCTCTCTTAATGCTGGACCAATGTCAAACATTGTTGTTCCCATCAGACACTTAGACACAAAACGGTAGTTACCCTTTAAAGTGTAGGGTTTTTCACTACTTTGTCTCATACTACAACTGATCATCAGACACTAATACACGTTAGCTTCCAGCAGGGCTGCCCTGTCTGTTATTCAAATTATCAGTAGTGAACATTGTCGAGTCTGTTTCAGAAGGTTACAGAAATTGTCATCCAACAATTTATGAAACTTTGGTTTAGGACACCGTTGGAATATCTGACAAGCTTTTCATTTGAAGCATACTGGATGGATGTTGTAGATACTGTAGCATGGCAGAGTAGCACAATGCACTGCTTGTTTCTTAATCCAAATTTCTTTACTATTCGATGTGCTCAGCTCTATTGCTGAATGTTAGCCAGGTTGGCCAGACTCCCCTGCTTTAATGCTTCTATATATTTAATTTACTTGCACTAGACACTCTATGGGACTATGACATTTCATTGTTTGGTATAATTATCTATGTGACAAATACAATTTCTGTTAATTTTGTTAGTAAGACAGTCCAACAGATTTCTATGCATTGATATATTTCTGTTTCAGATTATTTGTTAGAACACTGCTGCCTTTAGATGTCTTCTTTCTTTCTGACTGACTTGTATTTTTTTATGTTTTTATCTCGGTCATGAAGTTTTACCTCCACATGGACGGTAGAGGGAACTACGAGTTCAAGCCCATCACAGAGGAAACGGTGGAGTTTGGCTCGTAACTGATTGCCGATGTCAGTCACCAATGCACTGCTCTGATAAAAACCAGTCCACTAATTCTTTGCACTCAAGACAGAAGTTATAGCTAAAACTAGAACATGTTTTTAATCATTTGTCTCCGTTATCATCTTGTTTCCTCAATGTTATTTAAATCACCACCTTAGTCCTGTCTAATCATTTATTTGCTCAGTGCGATTGTAAAAAGAAAAAACAAAACTATTTTGTAATTTATATTGCCAACTTCTAGGTTGTTTTACACACACAAGACATGTTTGAGTGAAGGTAGAAATATACCATACTGTTTTTATCATCTCTTATAACAGTGACAGAGGTTAGCCTGTAGAGATAAGCTAGGTACCACAGTGGACTATGGGGCTGCGTGTCCCACTGTAAACTGTCCTGCACAGAATAAAACGGAGGGTTGTATGCACACCGTGATGCTCCTGGCTGTCCTGTAGCTCAACTCTCCACAGCTGACAGAAGCTAAGAGCGGTGGAGGCCTGTTCTCTTGATATCTTAAAATAACAATGTGAGTTTTGGCTTCTTTTTTTTTAAATTATTATTCCAATTATATTAAATATAATTATTTCCAAGGAAACTGTTAATCATCTTGTCACCTCCAAGTATCAAGCTATTATCATACGATTACAACCAGGGCTTTACATTGACGCCTGCCAACCCACGAAATGCGGGGTACAAATGAACTTTGGCAGGTAAGATTGTAAAGTTACTAGCCATTTTGGCCGGTGATGAATGAAGGGAACAACTCTGCCTCTGTTTGAATCAGCCGGCTGCAGAAATGTTTTCAGAGTGGTCTGTTTTCTGCCAAGACATTTTGGGCTGCTTTCTGTGTCTTTGGCTTGGAAAATCTTTATCTGGCCACACTGCTTGTAAAACTAATCCTACATTTCCCATGAACACCATGTCGTGACGTGTCAATAAACGTTTGGCTACGTGCCTAGCGTATGTGGTATTCATTACGAACTACGTTGAAATGGAGAAGACGAACGGAACGGCGCCGAACAAATCAAAGGAGCTGAAATTCAAGGGAAGTCAGTTAGGAAAAAAACAACGTGGCTAGTGGCAAATCTCATTGGCTGGTAACTTTAAAAATCTACTAGCCGTGTTGGCTGGTGATCAAAAAAGTTGATTTAAAGCCCTGGTTACAACATAGTCCAAAGTTAGTCATTAGGGCCTAATTGCTTCCTCCTCTGTCATTTTAGCTCTGCTCATTCCTGGCTTTTTTTCTCGAGGCGAATGCGGTGAAAGCCTAAAGATACAGAATGAGAATCTAGAAAACAAGTATGATATATCCAGTAATAATTTAAATCAGTGTTGGGAAAACTGGCTTTAAATGAAAACTAAAATGACTTAACATGAGCCACCATTGGTTATCTCGAGATAATGAAGCTGTGCTCACATGTTAAAGGGCCTAAAACATAAAAGTCAACCACTGCTTGCTGTTCTCAGCTTCTGTAGCTACAGGACAAACAGTGCTCACTAGAACTGAATGAACTTTTTCAGAGGCAACTCCAGACCCAGCTGGTTTTGAGGGCTTTTCAAGTGCTGACAGAACAACATGGCAGCAAGTCTCTTGAGTAAACTGACAGCCACGGACAGCAATCTGGCGGAAGGTCAGCTGCTTTCTGTCTGACTGAGAGGGAAAAGGAACATCTTATTCACTCAGGCCTTCAGGCTTCATTTACATTGCTACATTTTGGTTTAAAAACAAATATCTTTTGCTATGTTTCCCCCTCTCATTCCCCCTGCTCTGGCGTTTCCGAGCCCCTGAACCGGAGACATTTGGAAACACTTCTGACCCGTTTTGGTTTGGAATCTGTGGCATTGTTTCAGTCTCAACGGCCGCAAACGGAGACCTTTGGTAACACCGACACTGACGCAAATGTTTCGCCGCCTTATTGGGTCATGACGTCTTGTTCTCTGAGACTAAGCTACTAACATTACCATGACAACTACCAGCAATGGGCGGAGTAAATATTGCTGCCTCCTGTTTACACCGGCACGTGAGATATTTTGGTTTGGGCGTGTTAGTTTAAAGATTAGTTCTTCTACTGGAGCTAAAAACACTTGTGTGCACCGAGATCGCTTTTGGCTCAAAACTCTGCTTAAAAACCAAAACGTAGCAATGTAAATGTAGCCTCAGAAGAGTGTTGGAAAATATGAAGTCATCGGAAAGAAGGCTGTCTCCCGGGAGACCCATAAAAAAGCAATCTGACCTTTTCTGCTCATGCACTTAGTGTTGCTCATCAGCATTGCAGTCAGTGCTAGTGCTGCTTCTGGCCGTCAACCCATATATTACAACTGTACTGTAGTAGAGTTTAAGTTTGATACTTTTTGGGAATTGGCACTGTTGAGGAAGTGCAGATTTGTGGGAACAGAAGTCTGCCAGAGCATACAGAAAGTAGGAAGCCTTCATGTTAAAGATTGTTTGTTTGGATTTTTTTTAAGTGGGGGTTGTATAAATACTTATCCATGGTCAGTGTATTACTTGTCTTACATTATATACAGCGCTGTGAAGATAGGAGTGTTTGTATTTCTGGAAACCAAACACAACCGTCCTGGGTGGTGCTAAGCCCTGAATGAAGTGACGGTACCCTTGCAAAAGAGAGCGTGGAAGGGGAGGGATGTCGGGCTTTATCCCAGCACTGTACATCCAGTAGGCCAGACTTGAAAGGTTAGTTAGGCTAGATGGCGGTCAGCACAACTCCAGTTTGGAGAAGCCGACACAGAAGCTAAGCAACGTACTGTCTGACGGGGGCAGCAGCTAAACTTATTTTAGACTTCTAAAAAAAAGGCCCACCTAACCTTTATGTATACACAAGTGTTGTAGTACTCAAGATCCATCTTGGTCTCAGGACCGTCACAAGGTCTTTACTTTTTAAAGGTCTCGGAATAGACCGCATATTTACTTGGTCTTGTCTCAGTCTCGGATAAAGAGAACTGGATTTTATTTCAAGACCCAAACAGCAGTGATATCGCTAAATTGTCTGTGCATTACTGTAATTGGATGTAAAACTTCCTGCTTCAAATGCAACCAATAACTTGACTTATTTCTAATTCAAAATGTGTTACTGTTAATCCCTTCTCCCTGGCCCTTTGACACGCACTCCCAAGAAAGTGAATGCGAGAGACCGCAGAAGAAGCTCTGTCTGTCTGGCCCTGCCTTGGCCTTGGTCTTGACTCTGTCTCAACCCCTTAAAGTCTTGGTATTGTCTTGGTCTCGACAACCACGGTTGTAGTTGTTGGGATATACCTGTAGTTCACCAAAAACACAAGGCAGTCGCTAAGGAAACGCAACATATGAAAAACTGAATGGGTGTTGTTATACTCCCTGGTTGCTATTATGTTATCTGAAATCACCGATCAAATGGCAAATTATTATAATTATTAGGCATTTTCTTATAATTATAATAGGGCTGTCAATCAATTAAAACATTTAATCTAATTAATTACATACTCTGTGATTAATTAATCGAAATTAATTGCATACATAATTAACGGTGCCTGAACCGAGACTTTTTAAGAAAGTAAAAAAAAAGAAAAGAAAAAAAGAAGGGTACTAAACAACAGTTGGTGACATTAAAGAACGGCTTGTTTATTGCTAAGGCCATATGGTCAAAATTAAATGATTTAATAATAATGTATAACAGTAACTTATTTCACTAGTAAATTGCTGTTGAACGACAAAAACAACAACCAGATAGGAAAAGGACATTTACAATAACTTCAAATGCACCACGAAGCTGTAAATTACCAGTTTCATGAACGCACCGTCTGTGTTGTTTCTCCGACGGCAGCTGCAGATTGTTACATCCCGGTGTTGAATCCTCTACAGTAAAACACAGTCACACTTTACACCGTTTAGTGTTAGCTGTCAGCATTTAACCCTGTTTAATCCAGCTACTAGCTAGTGGTAGGCTAACGTTAGCTGCTGTTGAGTATAGTGTTAACTAGCTAGCGGTAGGCTAACGTTAGCTGCTGTTGAGTATAGTGTTAACTAGCTAGCGGTAGGCTAACGTTAGCTGCTGTTGAGTATAGTGTTAACTAGCTAGCGGTAGGCTAACGTTAGCTGCTGCCGAGTATAGTGTTAACTAGCGTCACGTGCAGCGGTGTTCGTGTTGCCTGTATCATCTTCAGAGCATCAGAGAGAAGAGCAGACATATCAGTGGCACCAGATTTCGGTAGCCAGGGTTGGCAGGAAGAAGATTTTTACAAGTAAATGTTCCAGTTAATGATCCAGGCAGAACATTCTCGTCTCCCTCCTTCATTTTACAGTCCAATGGGGCTAGAACGGCTCCGGGTCAAACCTCAATATGGAATGGATTAATCTGCGTTATTTTTTTTAACGCGTTATTTGTTCTCAGATTAATTAATCGAAATGAACGCGTTATTTTGACAGCCCTAAATTATAATCTTGTTATTAACCCTTTCCGTTTATGGAATTTGGTTAAAATCTTATATTACTTGGGAGGTGGGATTCAAAGGTTTTCTTGGATCTTGAAGCATTGTGTTGATAACTGATTTGACGCGAGCTCTATGAAGCTGGGGACTGGGTCTAAAGTGCATCGCTGCTCTCTGTCTGTCGGTCCCTGGTTCATGAATATGCAGACCAGATCCTTCTCCAGCCCCTCCCTCCACCTTAACTCCCACCTCTGTTCTCTTGCTCTGATCTACTGTAACTTTATTTTGTAAAGTTGCAACCTCCGCTGTAACCATGTTTTTATATGGATAATAAAGCTGTAATGATCTCAATCTGCATTAAAATAATAACCTGTAATGAAAAAAGGTCTTTCTTTCTAGTGAGTGACTGAGTGAGTGAACCTAGACTTCACACATCAGAAGTATTCAGATCCTTTACTTAAGTAAAAGTACCAATACATCACTGTAAAAATACTATGTTACAAGTAGAGATGGTTCAATACCATTTTTAGCTTCCTGATTCCGATACCGAGTACCGATCCCGTACCAGTGTGTCATATATTTGATCATGTTTTACCAGCTGTATACTACTATCCCTGTATGGATGGGATATGATTTGTTGTCGGCCTGGCTCAGGTTAAACTCTTTGTGAAACATTAAAAACAATGAACGTCATAGAACTTTCTGTTACTATGCAGTTTGACAGCGAGTCATAACAAATACAGAACATGAATAAACTACTTTTAAAGTAGATTTTCTTCAGTCCTTAACTACGTGGTATCGGATCAGTGCATAAACTCCAGTACTTACCGATACCAGCATTTTAGGCGGTATCAGACTTTTGTGATACTCATATTGGATCGTGTCAGTACTGTACTTAAGTACAAATGTTGAGGTACTTTACTTGAGTCTTTCCATGCCACTTTCTACTTCTACTCCACTACATTTCAGAGAGAAATATTGGACTTTTTACTCCACTACATTCATCTGACAGCTTTAGTTACTTTAGTTACTCCACTACATTCATCTGTTCCAGCTTTAGTTACTAGTTACTTTAGTTACTCCACTACATTCATCTGTTCCAGCTTTAGTTACTAGTTACTTTAGTTACTCCACTACATTCATCTGTTCCAGCTTTAGTTACTAGTTACTTTAGTTACTAGTTACTTTACACATTAAGATTCCTGCTCACAGAACACATGTAGTTTATAAATCTGATGTTTTATTCTAAAGTAAACTAGCCAACAATATAACAGCTACTAGTCCAGCTGAGAGGATCAGACCATTAAACACACAGCTGGTTGGTCCTTTACACTTTCTACAACGGGAGGAGAGTTCTGCATCGAGTACTTTTACTTTTAATACTTTAAGTACATTTTCCAGATGATACTCACATATTTACCGCTGGTGATATCTATGATGAAATGAAACATTTTATTATTGATGTCCTTTATTAAAGGCCAACTCATTGTAGAAAAGAACACTGGGAATTCAACACATGCTCAGATGACTCTGTCTGCTTCGGCTGACAAATGAAAACTATATGGACATGTTTTCAATTCAAGTCATTTTAACGCACAGATAATTGGTCATATATTGATCCTTTTGCCATCCAAGCCCTAATGTGTTGTTTTTACGGGTTTGCCAAAAGTTCTAAACAAAAAAGTAGTATAAGATGATTTCTTAACATCCAGTTTGACTTGAGCATCATCATTTAACCCTCCTGATGTCCTCAGGTCAAATTTGACCCGTTTTCAAAAAGTTTCTGTATCAGAAATCTGGGTTTCTTTCAACCACATTGTCAAAAACAATAACATGGATGGTTCCATGCACCGCTCTTCACAGGTAAAATAATTATTGTCATTGAATTTGGGTGTTTTATTAAATTTTATAGCATTTGAAGTTTTTTTTTTTTATAAAAGAACGTTGAAAAAAGATTTCGGAAAAAGCTTCAAAAATGTGGGGGGGAAAAAACGCCAAAAAAGCGCAGAAGCATCGTCAAAAATGTCAAAAAAAGTGTCTCAAACATCGGGGAAAGCGACAAACGTGTCAAAAAAGACAAGCAAAATGTTTTAATACATTTTTTAGTTTTAAATTTTGACCCAGAAAGACCTAAAAGTTGCCTGGTCGACAGGACAAGGGTTTACAGTACTGACAGTAAAAATAGAAGTACTTGGTCGTGTTCTGTAAAATATTTATTACTCCATTTCACCACGTAATAAAATGATCTGCAACAATCTGAAGTATATAACAGCTAAAACATGACATCATACATCCTACAAATATGTTAATCTCAAATAAACACAATAAATTAAGCATCACTTACAAAAATAATATATACTAGGGTGTCGATTTCACCAATCTCCCAAAAAAAACCATGTGATCAAATCATGTCAAGTCATTTCAAGTTAGAAAACACTCTATAAAATGACATAAATAAATAAATGGTAGTGATTATCTACAATCATCAGAGGAGGTACCACTCACCAAATATATAAAAAGACAAGGTGTGGAATATTACAGCTTCAGCAACATGACTAGTGTGTACAGCAGGAGTGTTCAAACAGTGTTTTTCCTAACATCTCTTTTTCTGCAGCATGAAATGATAAAAAAAATAAAATAAAATGTCTGACATATTCAGAGAGAGTTTCACAGAAACTAAAGAAAGCATTTGATTCCAGTGTTTGGCTGAGGAGTGTTGGACTAGATCTGGGTTGCGTCCGAAATCTCATCCTCTGCACTACATACTCGATATGTATAGTAACGTTCAACATACTTTTGTGTAAAAAACAGTGTTTGTGTGTGTGTCTGTGTGTCTGTCTGTCTGTCTGTGTGTCTGTGTGTCTGTCTGTGTGTGTCTATACATCGCGTAGTGGCATTCCTTCTTTCCCACTCTTCAGAGCTTTCTTCCTGCGCTTGCAGCAGACCACGGTGAAGGCGATGACGAGGCCTATCAGCAGCAGGACGAGGAAGATGGCCGCAGCGACAACGCCCACCGAATACACTGGAACACAAAAACAAGACATCACGTTAAAGAGATTTACTTACCATCAAAAGGCAGTAGAGAATGTAACCCCCTGTTAATTACACCTATGTCAGCAGCTCACCCCCAAATCTTAAAAAAACAGCTCACAATATATTGTTTAATTTTTCAAAAAAGCTCAGTAATTTCCTATAACAGCTGGATGTCATTTTTTATCAAACATTCCTTAAACAGGAGGAAATTTGTTGGACTATTTTCAGTGGTGGATTAATAGAGTATTAGTGAGTATTTTTGGACTGAGTCAATGTCAGTGTGTTGATGCGCTGAAGAGTTTTATAGTGCTCATATTATGCTTTTTGGCGTTTTCCCTTTCCTTTCTTGTGTTATATATCTTTTTTTGTGCACGTTATAGGTTTACAAAGTGAAAAAGCCCAAAGTCCCCCCCAAAGGGACTTACCATCTCCAACAGAAAACACTGTTCACAAACTGCTCCAAACAGCTCTATTGTAGTCCAGCCTTTACTTCAGAGACACACGTGGTCACTTTGGAACACACGTTATAATGCTCACCTAGCTGCTAGCATGGCACGCCCTCATACTCTGCTTCTGACTGGCTAGTAGTCCTTACCTAGGTACTGTCAGGGCACGCCCTCATACTCTGCTTCTGACTGGCTAGTAGTCCTTACCTAGGTACTGTCAGGGCACGCCCTCATACTCTGCTTCTGACTGGCTAGTAGTCCTTACCTAGGTACTGTCAGGGCACGCCCTCATACTCTGCTTCTGACTGGCTAGTAGTCCTTACCTAGGTACTGTCAGGGCACGCCCTCATACTCTGCTTCTGACTGGCTAGTAGTCCTTACCTAGGTACTGTCAGGGCACGCCCTCATACTCTGCTTCTGCTTTTAAATTGTTAAATTTTTCTTCTACACATTTTCAGCTCTTATTTCTACGTCCCATATTTTCTGATATAAAACAAAAATTGAAAACGGGTCAATGTGACCCGAAGTTAACACAAGGGTTAAACCATGTAAACCTTTTCTGATATAACCTCTAAATACAATTATGAACCTGAAAATGAGCATAATATGAGCACTTTAAATAGTGTCTGGACAACAATGGCGCTCTATGGCACAGAGGACTTTGAATACACACACACACACAAGACTTGTCAGTAGATGCAACCATTGTTGGTTTGGGTCTGCACATGGGATTTGTTGGCTATAAGAAAAACAGAATATAAGAATTTTAAATGTGTGTGCAAAGTTGAGGTTTTGTCCTGAGGGAGCAAAGAGAAAAGTATCCAGAATGGAACAAGTTCCTTCCCTGGGAAAATGAATATGCTCCAATAAATGTCATTAGATTGAAATACTTTTCTTGTGTAAGTAATTGGAGGAAAGGCCAGGGGCTTCACAATATCAGTGACTATGAATAACCACATCCAATTTCAACGCAATCGGTCCTGTAGCTGCCGGGATGTCTTCCTCTGAACTATTGGGGAGGAGTGTAGGAGTTGTCACTTGCAGCAGTCTTGTTTTATACTGGGCTGAACGTTTTATTTATCCAGGGTAAGTATCTTGAGCTTGACTGCTGTTATTAAGCTTCGCCCTGCCTCTCTCACACACACACACACACACACACACACACACACACACACACACACACACACACACACACACACACACACACACACACACTACAATACCAAAAATCCAACGCTATCAGCTGTCAGCTGTCAGCTATCAGCTTGTTTTCAAAATTTTCCCACAACTTGCATTTTAATTCCATTAAGATGAACAAAGTCAAAGCTAACTTCAGTGTTTTTCTAAGTAATTAAAGTGCATGTTTTTTCATCCATATCTCACACTTTAATTCTGACACGGTGTGGAAGTTCCTTTAGTCTACAAATAAATCGTGAGTAAAATAAACAGCACCAAAACTATGGCGTTTCAGAACTTTAATATTGCTGTGTCTTGCCATAGAAGTACCTGGCAAACAGCTGGTGTGTCAGTACTGGGATATTTACACAGGTTTTTACTTGTATGACTTATGTCGGGACAGTTTGTGCACTGAGGGAGGGCGTAACTGAATAACTTCCCCTTCCAGTTTTCCTGTTTGCAGCCTCTATGAGAACTATGCATGGGCTGGTATAAGACTTACGGTAACCTTTGGCAAAAATATACCACAGTTTCACTTTATTTATTTTTTATTGCAATTACAGCTTTGTAATGTATTATTTTGACATTTCTGGGTAAAAAAACAACAAGAATGTATTTGAAACTCACTGCACCAGGGGCGATTCTCAGAACTTTAAGGGTGCCTGGCTCGCTCTTAATGTCATTGTTTTTAAATGTTATTCTACTGTTAACGGTAAAGCAGTTAACCATAATCCACCGGAGGTTAGAACGGCAACGCAAAGAAAGAGGAAGGTGACGGACATCTGGCCTAAAAAGAGGGACATCCAGCGGAATTTCCGGTGGCAACGGAGCAATCCTGTAAGTGGAACATCGTGGATGTAGACCAGTGGTTCTAAAACTTTTTTCAATAATGTACCCCTCTTTAAGCCAAGTACCCCCTGACCAGCGCTAATTATTTTGGTAGAAAAAAAAGGTCTATATAAGAGGAACAGTACAGCGCTGTCAGTGATAGATTTACTAAACAACAGCATGGAACATTTAAATGCTGATGAGAAAAGGAGACAAAAACTGTAAAAAAAAAAAGAAGACAAAACCTTGGAAAAAGATGGTAGAAAGAAAGGAAGGCAGTAGCCAAAGGCAAGAATAGGTTGAAAATAGTCGAAAAAAACCTTCAAAAACAGTGACATAACTTCGAAAAAAGCGAGAAACTTGTAAACAGTAGGACAGTGGAAGGAAGGAAGGCAACACAAATGTCACATTTTTGGTAGGACAAAAGTCTACATAAAGAGGAACAATGTTCTGGACAACAGCCTTGTAACTATTAAACATTTAGTTAAATATCTCACGTACCCCCTGCAGTCCTCCAAAGTACCCCTAGGGGGAGACGTACCCCCATTTGAGAAACACTGATGTAGACTAAACCGCTGTATACCTTGAAACCGGTAACCGGGCCATGCCTAATAAGAAGCAGGACTCCCCACCTTCAAAGATGGACGGGTTGTCGTCGTTGGAGCACTGCGTCTGGCTCATCTCTCCCAGCTGCTTGTCTATGCTGCGGCTGGGAATGTAAGCCTGGACGTTGAAGCAGTAGCTCTGCCCTCGGTCCAGATCACTCAGCTCTATCACGTTGGTCTTAGAGGTGTACACTTTCTGCGGACAAACACAGAAGGGAAGC
This sequence comes from Sander vitreus, assembly GCF_031162955.1. Taxonomy (NCBI): domain Eukaryota; kingdom Metazoa; phylum Chordata; class Actinopteri; order Perciformes; family Percidae; genus Sander; species Sander vitreus. The sequence continues at coordinate 400,562 of NC_135876.1, read as the reverse complement.
ATGTAGTTCATATCGTCTTATTCATGTGTTTGAAGCCGACATTGCGACGTGTGCTGTTACTCACCTTGCCACTGCTCTTATTTTTCCCATAGGTGACTTTATACTGCAGCTGATCGGAGAAGACGTCTCTGATGTTCAGCTGGCGGTCATCTTTGAACAGGGCGGTGAGTGGGTCAGTCACATACAGGGTGGTCTTCTTTTTGTCTTCGCTCACCTCCAGCTTGAAGTCAGGTCTGCCTATATCAGCTGTGGAGGATGGGACAACGGGATCAGAGGTTTGTACAGTATACTGGCAGACAGAGAGTTCATCGGTGCATGCATCTCTGAATATAAAGATAAATGGATGATTTAGGATGATAAGGGCAGACCTTGCAGCGTATCATCCATTTATCTTTATCCGCTCTGCTGAGAAGGTGAAGATTGTAGCCAACCCCTCTCACCCCAAACACAAACTGTTTGAACCCCTAGCTTAGCTACGATCCATCTGGACTAAAATCTCACTCCATATAAACAGTTTCTTCCCCTCTGATAAGCTACATAGTCAATTATAGAACAGGAGTTCTTTATATGCAGAAAACTGTTTCTCCATGTCTGATTACTGAATAGGAAACTACTGCTGTTTACGTTCTTTCCTTCACTGACAGAGAGCAGGTTTCCAGTTAGATTACTGAGGCTTTCTTCAACTTGGCATTAGAAACTTGCAGGAGAAAACACAAGCAGCCCAAGCTGACCAATACCAGTTTTTGCAGTCTCCATGTGGTGTTAGCTATGCCAATAAATATCAATACTCTAAATCCATCTTTCAAACAGCAGGTCAAAGTTTTGGGTCTGTAAACTTGACGGATGTTTACGACAGTTTGGGTAATAACTTTGCTGTTCACTTTAGTTTTCTTTGAGTAGTCTGACTGCTCATGTTTCTTGACCTCTTTTTTTCGTGAGGTCACCTTGTTCCCAAGGCTCAGCAATGAACTTATTGAGTCATTAGAGACTATGGCCCATAGAGAATAAGATGTAAGAAACTGGAATAAGCCTTTAAAACATGTTTAAAAATGTTATTGTAGGGGATGACTTTTGGTGCTTTCACAAAATATTTATACAATGAGATTTTTGATAAATAATCATCAATAATGTGGATATAATGACAAGGCAAATAATTAGGGCTGTCAAACGATTACATTTTCTTAATCGCGATTAATCGTTGAATTTCTATAGTTAATCGCGATTAATCACATTTTATCACATGATTAAAATTCTATTATTTTGCATTTCAGAACAGTTTTTAAGTCCATATGGAAAGCCATTCTTACCAGTGGATCTTGATTGGGAATCAAATGAAAGCAAAGAAAGTGACTTTATGAACTTGATTTTAAGATTTGTATTTGTTTATTATATATGTAATCAATAGTCACACATTTGAATCTAGAGTCAATATTAGGGTTGGATATTGTTTGGTTTGGATACCGGTGCTAAAGCATAAACAAGTATAAGTATAAACAATACCGGTGCCTTAACGGTGCCTGAACCGAAAAAAAAAAAGAAGGGTACTAAACAACAGTTGGTGACGTTAAAGAACGGCTTGTTTATTGCTAAGGCCATATGGTCAAAATTAAATGATTTAATAATAATGTAATCACTATAACAATAACTTATTTCACTAGTAAATAGCTGTTGAACGACAAAAACAACAACCAGATGGGAAAAGGGCATTTAACAACAACTTTGAATGCACCACGAAGCTGTAAATTACCAGTTTCATGAATGCACCGTCTGTGTTTTTCCGACAACAGCAGCTGCAGATTGTTACATCCCGGTGTTGAATCCTCTACAGTAAAACACAGTCACACTTTACACCGTTTAGTGTTAGCTGTCAGCATTTAACCCTGTTTAATCCAGCTACTAGCTAGCCAGCTAACGTTAGCTGCTGCCGAGTATAGTGTTAACTAGCTAGCGGTAGGCTAACGTTAGCTGCTGCCGAGTATAGTGTTAACTAGCTAGCGGTAGGCTAACGTTAGCTGCTGTCGAGTGTAGTGTTAACTAGCTAGCGGTAGGCTAACGTTAGCTGCTGTCGAGTGTAGTGTTAACTAGCGTGACAGCAATGTTTGTGTTTCCTGTAACGTCTGTTTCAGAGCAGCAGAGAGAAGAACAGACATATCAGTGGCACCGGAATGAGGCACCGAAATCCGCGTTGCTATTCCTGCAGCAGCAGGATGTGTTAGGAGGAAGTACGGCAAAATAGTATCCTGTTAGGCACGACGCAAAGCTTAATGAAGTGAAAATAAATTAATAAATGGCGGCATGCGATTAATACGATTTAAAAAAACTTAACGCATTATGCTCGGCCCTTAATCGCATCACGATTAACGCGTTAATGTTGACAGCCCTAAAATAATAGAACTGCAAGAACAAGAAAAGTTCAGAAAATTACGTCACTTTACTGTAATGCAGCCTTTAAAACCAGGAAAAGATAACAATTGTGTCACATTACAATATTACGATATCCAAAATCTAACACGACATCTAGTCTGACATGGTGTCGATGTCGATATAATATCGATATATCGCCCAGCCCTGATTCCAACACAAAAAAATAACTCATCAATCCTAAGTGGGATGGATAGCACATAAGAAGCTGGGTCCAGACTAGTGTAATTATAGCCAGACAGATTCTTTTAAGAGGATGGAAGAATGAAGGGCCTGCCGTCTATCCAGGAGTGGGCTTGTGAGATGGCTAGGGTTTGCCAGATTGGATGCCTACACTAGAAAATGGGGAAAGTACCTGAACTTTCTGGAGCTTGTGCTGGGGAGAGACGTGTATGATGGGCTTATGGTGTTGTCATTTAGACATAGGTTTATTTTGTTACTATTTTGTTGAATGATCTGGAATATTGTAGTTGCTGTGTCATCTTTTCTTGATGTTTGTCTGGGTGGGTGGTGATGACAGAAGGGGATGGGGGGTGGGATTTGTTCATGTTGCGAGTTGTATATTTTGTGTTTTGTTGAAAGAATAATAACAAAACAATTGTTAATCACAAATAAAAGAAACGCATTGTATCAAAAGCACCTACTGTCTTTGTAGGGGTTGAATCGCGGTGAGCTGGTGTGGGGGAACTCAATGTGGTCCGAGGTGGCCCCCAGCGGGGGTTCAGACAGGACGTCAGCTGTGTAGTAGGCATTCAGGTCCGTTAGAGAGCTGGACAGATCACACACTGTGACTGGGGAGCGGATGCAGTGGGGGTTCCTCTGTCTGTCCCCATTAACCCTGCGACACATGATGGAAGCAAAGCAATCAGATGAGCGTTAAAACAAGCTCAGACACAAGGAAATGGATTACATTATGTCGCTTTAAAGGCTGATCTATGCTTCTGTGGAGGCTCCACGCAGAGCGTTCGCTGTAGCCTTCTTAAGTGGCCTGAAGTTTATAGTTGTGCGTTGGTGTGTGCGTCAATCTCTTTAAGGGAGTTCTCACACCTATTGTTTTTTGCTTTGGTCCGAATCAGTTGATGAGTTTGTAAACTTGGAGTGATTTCCCCTTGGTTGGGTTTGTTTCACACCTGGAAAAATTCAAGCGTACTAAAATGCGTTATTACAAATCACGCAAGAACATTCACTCCTCTTATTGGTGGGATGTGTCTGGGGGCGGGAGCAAGAAAGTAAAGACAGGAAGAAGGCCCTGTGTTCTGGACTAGTGCATATTTCTTTCTTGCATCTCCACGGTCAAGCCAGCTCAGTTCATTTAAATAATCAGACATTGTTTTGCGGTCACCGAGACTTTGCTCTGCTCTGCCCGGCGTCTGTCTCCAACTTTAGCGGCGGCTGGTTAGACCACGGAGATGCCAGTGACAGACAGTGAGCTTGACTGCTGTCTGTTTCTGTGAAAGAAACCCTGCAAGCTGCTACAGTTTGCTGCTCTGCTGCATCACAGACTGCTAAACACACCTGACTACAGGAGACATTAGCTCAGACTGGAGGACACATACAGTAGTTGATCTGGTTCAAGGTCGGATCACGTTCTCACCACAGACGAACCGCTCCAGAGTTGGATTGAAAGCGTACCGAGACCACCTCATCATGCAGGTCTCGGTACGCTTATGTGGTCCGCTTTTGGTGGGCACACGAGTGCGACTGCCACGTTCACACCTGCCCAAACAAACCGCACCAGCAGGGCAAACCAACTCTAGTTCGATTCAACCGAACTACACGAGGCAGGTGTGAAAGCGCCCTAAGAGAATAGGAGGGCCGGTGTGTGTGTGGTAGAGTGAGTGAGAGAGTGATGGTGATTTTCTTCAGAGTGAGTTGTGACTCTAGAGTCATAGTGAGAGAAACAAAGTGTCTCCCCTGTTCTTTCTGACCACGGTGGGAAATCTGGAGCAGGAGAAGTTAACCCTCTCCTTGATGTCATGTTGTTGATGGAAAAGGAGAACCAAGAAATGAGTCGGGGGGGGGGGCGTAGGGTCGGTATGTCCATGTACCTATGTACGTAGCCACGGCGTCCATTTATCACAAGTTTTCTGAAATTGTACGTTAAATATGCAAATGAGGCAATAACTAATGCTAACATTGAACGAAGCCAGGTTCAAAATTCTTGTTTCATTTTGTTGAAATGTTAGAGTTAATGGTTTTTACAGAGGGGATTTTGTATACCTCTCTTTATCACTCCATAAATCAGAAAATACTGTCAACAGCCATTAAAAGAATAATTTTTCTCCATGTTTTTATGAGCAACCTTTTATATAAATCAGGCTGTGAATGATATACTGTATGAACAACACCTCTGTTTAACCTTCATAATACAGATAGGAATGAAACCAAATTAACTAGACAAAATGTAGTAAAATAAATGTTTTCTTTCCACTAGCTTTAAAAAGCCTAGATGTTATGGAAGATAAATGGCCCAAAATCTCTAAATTGACCAACGCATGAAGAAAAGACGCTGTTTTTGCTCGTAGAGTCTCGCCTTCAATTGTAGTCTTCTTGCCTCTTTAATTTTCCTTCTTATTGAACCACTACGGTCTGTGTGACTTTTCATTATCCCTCTGTTCTAAAATCAACATTCCAGTTGAATCTTTCACTGGATCAGTAATGGATTCTTATCATGCCCAATAATCTTTCCTTCAAGGTTACTGAGCGGGTGTGTCAAGAGAGGAGTGCACTTCAGTCGACACACCGACAACCTTAATCAACTTTGAGAGGAGCAGATAACTGCATGGGTAAGCTTGAAATGAAAGGGTTGGGATGCAGGTGCTGTACTTACGCGTAGAACTCCACTGTGTAGGAGTAATCAGCTGATGGTTTGGGCTCCCAGGTCAAAATGGTTTTAAAGTTGGTGGATTTCCAAGTGACATTCTGTGCTCGCGGATAGGAGCCTGCGAATGAAAGAGGCCGTGTGAAATACTATTTCTGATATGAGGTGATAATAAGTGTGGTCCTTTACAGAACTTTGACATGTGATCACAATGACTTATTAAGGAGAAAAAAACTCCATGTAGGCTACTGCAGAACCAGTGTAAGAGCCATTTTTTCATGTGTTATGGGTGTAGGACATAAATTGTCCACTGGTGTCACTAGTGTGCTGGTGAGTGACGTCTATTTAGGTAGGAACCTTTCAACAGGTAACAGGGGTGCTGTTAATCGAAGGAGCACAAATAGTTTTTGACTGCATCAAATCGCTACACTGCGCAACGCTCACGTAGGATGATGAAAATGTTTGTTGATGGAGCTTGATGGACACATGGATTCTTGCACTTTGATATGAAGAACTGTGATCAATAAATGACCATCAAAACGCAACGATGACTACTGGAGTCAGTGATTTCCACAGTAGGCCACGGAGCAGTGTAAGTTATAAGAGAGCACGTCAGCGAGTTTACTAGCCATAGGCTGTTTGTTTGTTTAAGTCCATATAGCAGCCCCTCAGTGGCTTTAAGTTTTAGGCTTAGCCATATAACCAGAAATCATAAAACCAAAGAGTTTAGCCCTTCATCAGGCTCACAAGGTGAGATGATCTTAAATAGAGCTGCAAACATTAATCGATTCATTGATTAGTTGTCAGCAAGTCTCGCATTGCCAGACCCACCTCCACAGCGCTGCGGAGGAGGGTCTGGCTACTCCACACAGCATTCCTGGATCAGTCAATCCACAACCAATCACAATTGTCTTGGGCGGGGCTAAGAGCCAGACGGAGCCACGGTGCCTCTGCTAAATAGTCTCAGGAAGGAACTTGTTTTGGTGGAACATGTGGACGTTCAAAAGTAGTTTTAGTCGTGCAACAGAAAACTCAGATTGGACAGATAGTCTAGCTAGCTGTCTGGATTTACCCTGCAGAGATCTGAGGAGCAGTTAACCATAGTCCTCACAAATCCACCAGAGGTTAGAACGCCAACACAGAGACAGAGGAAGGGGACGGACATCCGGGCTGAAAAGGACATCTGGCGGATCCTGAACAATCCCGGAAGTGAAACGTTGTGACTAGTTGTCAACTAATAAATGAATCGCCAACTATTTTTTATTTTAATTGAATGAATCAGTTTGAGTCATTTCTTTATGAAAAAGAAATAGAAATTCTCTGATGTCGGCTTGTCAAATGTGAATATCTTCTAGTTTCTTCTCTCCTCTGTGACAGGCAACTGAATATCTTTGAGTTGTGGCCAAAACGAGACATTTGAGGACGTCGCCTTGGGCTTTGGGGAACACTGATCCACACTTTTCACTATTTTCTGTCATTTCATAAACCAAACTAATCGATTAATCGAGAATATAATAATCGTTAGTTGCAGCACTGAACTTAATGAAGTTCTGAGTGAAGCGTGTTGCTCCTATATATATATATATATATATATACACACTACCTGTCAAAAGTTTGGGGTCACTTAGAACTTTCCATTCCACTCCATTCCAGACAGAATACCAGCTGAGATCAGTTGCATTGTTTTTGTATTCAGGGCAGCAGTTTTCAGATTACATTATGTGCTTACATAATTGCCAAAGGGTTCTCAACTGTTGTAAAAAGAAGTGGCTGATCTTTAATGTAAGCAACCATTCATCCAATGCTCCAAAGGCACATTCTGGTCACTAATCTGATATCATTTTAAAAGGCTAACTGAGAAAATATTGGAGAACCCTTTTGCAATTATGTAAGCAAATATATATATATATCCCTGGAGGAATGTAGCACATTGACCCTGCACGGTCTAGCCACATTCTAGATTGCAATCTAGTCTTGTTCTGACTACAGGTATGTGTGCCAGCCAAAGAACATGCAACAGAAAAGCTGTTTTGATAACAACAGTCTGAGGCTCAGTCTGGTTTCCAACTTGACCCTGCA